>NC_079891.1:35172039-35423911 GCF_024868665.1 Triplophysa rosa | reverse complement strand
AACACAGAATACTGCCCATTACATCCCATCAACACAGATGAGATCTCTCTAATATCTACATTATTTCTTCTAGAGTTGAATGACATTATATAGAGCAAATGTAAAGTGAAAGTCTCATGTGTGTCTCAGATATTTCTCCTGAGAAAAGAGTCAGAAATCTGACAAATGTGTCTGTCATGAGAGTTTGAGAAGAGATGTCAACAATGTGTCTAACTGAGCTCAGATTTGTCAATATTATTGAAGATCTCAAACATTGCTCATCACATTTACTCAAATCCAGATTATTTGATTTCTACAATCTACATTCATTTACACCTGCAGACTCTTCGATCACACTCTCGTTCAATTCAGTTTTTATTTCTCATAAGCAATTTTAAGAGAAACATCTGCACAACTGAGAACTCCATCAAATCTCCGGAGCGCTAACATCTTTCTCTGGGTTATAAACGATCATCTTTGAATATGGGTTGTGTTTGGAATATACTGAATGCTGTACGTTATGTATCATTTTCAATTTATCATCTCAGTTTAATTTCCCATAAAGTGTCTTTGAATGACTAGTTTAGTAAAGTCTAGTTTAGTAACGTGAACACCGCCATTCCTCTACAATACTGTAATGTGTATATGTGACCTCTCCCGAGTTTTCTAAACCCGGCGACGCTCACATGCGAATGTAGTTCGATCCATCTTCTGAAATCTGTACCGAGTCCCTCTGCGCACTTACATGAGCTTTGTTCCCGCCCTCTCGTGGCAGAGAGTGCTGTGATTGGCTACTGCAGCGCTCGCTCTTTTAAAGTGTTCAGGTAATATAAGGCGCAGCTGCAGATGTTATCCCCTTAACTGAAGGACGTAATTGTTTTATCGGCTATAATTATCCGCGCGCTGAATAAACGTGAGGGGAACGGAGCGCGCTCTCAGCCGGGGAGAACATGTTCACATTTATCATCCCCACTAAGAATAGATTCCCGGACGCAGCGCTTATGCTGACGACTGCGAATGTCCGTGATTAAAGGCCCGAGAAACATGCGTATCATGTAAAGATGCGTCTCCGTCTGCCCGCTCTTCTGTTTCTGTGGTGAACTTGTGTTTGGTTGGGCTCCCTCCACACACACCACATCTTACTGTGACACACAATACTCTCATTGTGTGAGCGGCCCACCGCGGGGATGAAGGAGCTGCTGAGCGTGACGGACCGTATGTGTCGAGATGTGTGTGTGCGTGTGTGTGTGTGTGTGTGTGCGCGTGTGTGTGTGCGTGTGTGTGTGTGTGCGCGTGTGTGTGTGTGTGTGCGTGTGTGTGTGTGAGCTCTGAGGTGATATATAACCGTCATAATCCCGGTAATTACAGTCTCACATCAACACACACACACACACACACACACACACACACACACACGCGCGCACACACACACACACACAGAGAGAGCGTGAGAGTTTTTGTTTAAACTGTACTTTATTTCTATTTTTCTTTAAATCTTACTAAATTTAAATTCTCATAAGGTCAACATGGAATAATATTAACCCTATTTCCTTTCTTAATTTCCATTCCAGGTCTTATTTTGCACAATTCACATCATTAAAAAAAGAATGTAATAATATTTATTACGTCTTAAACTCCCTTTACAGGAACATCAGACTTTAAAATAAAGCATTTGTTACATTCTGAGAAAATAAATCTTACTGAAATGTGTGTCAACACAACCCACTTTACTTTTACGTTTATTTATTTACGTTTATTTATTTTTTACCGTTCAACCTCTGTGATGATATTTGTGACTCTTTTGGTTTGTGTTGTTGAGTGTGTTTTGACGTCTATCATGTGAAAGAGCCTTCAAATACAAACACAACGCATTTTCTTTGACTGTCTTGTTGTTCGTGACGCATGTCAGATTTGAAACACAAATTACTTTTAAGAAAGAAAGAACAAAACTCAAAGTCTTCTGTATTCACAAGCGCTCCTTTAAAGCCAAACGGCTCATACGGGCATTAAAAAACATGGGCTTTTTCACAAGACACTGCAGTGACACGGTGTTGCCCTGAGGTCAGGAGGTTAATGTCTCTCACACTGGACTCTGATTGGCTGTGGCTTCAGTATTATATTCTGGGCTATTGCAGATAAAGAGAGGATCATGGGCCTTATCCTGAGGCGAGGTCTCTATCTCTCTCTCGCTTTCTCTCTCTATTCTCTTCTGTTCTAAATAAATTGAGGATGAGAAACAGAGACCCGGCTAACATTAGTTACTCTCAACATAAAAACAACTGTAATGTTTCACCAAAAACTGCCCTCTAAAATAAACTCACAAATGCAACTAGATCTTCACATTTTCTGAAGAACGTGTGAGTATTGCTGACCTAAGCAACACTGCACCGTAAAAAAAAAAAAATATATTATTATATATATATATACTGTATATATGTTAAGTTAATTTATCTTAAACATATTAGTTACTCAGTGAATTTCTCGTTGAGTTGACTAAACTCGTTTCGTTTACTCATATTTTTAAGTTGAATTAACTCAAAATTTTAAGGCAACCTGCAGGTAACTTTTTTAAGTTGAACCAATGTTTTTTTTACATTGTGTGTGGGCAGCAAGTGTAACGGTTGCTAGGATGTTGAAGGTGGTTGCTTTTGAAAGAACTTTTAAGTCTCATGTGTGTCTCAGATATTTCTCCTGAGAAGAAGAGTCAGAAATCTGAGAAATGTGTCTGTCATGAGAGTTTGAGAAGAGATGTCAACAATGACGTGAGCTCAGATTTGTCTCGTCTGCAATCAAAAGTCAATATTATTGAAGATCTCAATATCAACTCTCATCACATTTACTCAAATCCACATTATTTGACCTCATTATTTTAATCTACATTCATTTTACACTTCCATACTCTTCGTGTGTTTCAACAATGACACTTTCTTTTGAGTCTCTTTTATTTCTCATGAGCACTTTTAGGAGAACCATCTGTGACTCAGTTGATACCTTTTCTCCATCAAACCGAGAAACCTCTGAGCAATAAACATTTCCTGCAGGCAAACGTGTCCCTCCATTAATTTAAGTGTATTTCATCTCTTGTCAATGAACGGCAATGTTTTTTTAGATTTGTTCATACCGGCGCTAAACCAATGTTCAAATTGAAAAGAGTAGAAACATTTCAGTGTGCAGCTCAACAGAAGTCACTCTTGACCGCAGACGTTGGGTTCAGAAAAACATCTTTACACTTTTTTGTCACTCCAAACATACAAGACGACCTGTGAAAAGCAAGAGCGCTGTGTGAAAAACACAACCAACCTGAGAGATGTGTTTGGACAATCAAAGCGCCAAAAATCATCGCCGAACGGAGCTGAAAGTGTGTTTTTCTGCACGTCAACTCATTTTCAGTTCACTGTGAAAGTGATTTGGCGAAAAATTATGTAAACAAAATAGAGAGTCTGGCAATTGGGGGTTAAAAAAGAGCTTGGTGACAGCCGAGAAAAACGTACTAAAAGTCATTATATTTTACAAAAATAAGTATGAAACAATGATGTTGTGCACTGGTGTATCATCAACAATTAAAACACCAATGTGTATCTAAGAAAGCAAACATGGTCCATTTTCATCTCATGCTGACACCAGATTTTCTCTTAGATCTTATTTCTCTCTTTCTCTCGGCTTGTGTGTTTGTTTGACACACAACACAAACTCGGTGGCAGGAGAGACGGCATTAGCTAATGGCTTTTTAATGGCCCGCTGGGTTTCTTGTGTCTCTGAGCTGATGGCCACCACTTACCCTAAACACACACGCACGCACTCACACCGCACACAAAGCCAGTGTCTCACACTTCGTCTTGTCTTCTGAAAGTGACTCACTTCACTAACAACATCCCGCCTCTCCACAACATGACAACTGATTCTATTACTGACTTACACAACACAAGACCGACGGCTGTGGCATTTCATAACTCAAACACACTTCTTACTGTTCTAATAGAGCCATGACTGTGAGATCTGTGGGTGAACCTCCTGTAAACAACCCGAACGAGTGCCGTAATGCATTATGACGTACCGAAAACTGTACAAAGAAATGTCAAACACCGAGATAACAGAGATCAAAAAGAAAAAGTCACTCGGAAATTAAATTCTGTTTTGATTAACTCACACTTTTTTAATCTTCCGTGGCCTATGAAAGATGACATTTGGTGAATGATGACTTATGTTTCAGTCTGTTTCCCATATAAAGTCATCTCATAGCTGCAGAAGACTACAGTAGAAATATACCACATGGCTTATTTTGCAGTCTGCTCCTGGTCAATTTGCTTTTAAGGCAAGAGCAATGTGAACATTTCTCAAAATATATCCTTTTATAATGCTTGAAATGAAGACAAACGGGGTTGAAATAACACGGTGAGGGTGAGTAAATGATAGCAGAAGCTTTATTTTAGGGTGAACTGTGTTACTCGGTTGGTAAAGCATTGCGTTTACATCACAGGGGTTGCGGGTTCTATTCCCGTTAAATGCACAGATTGATAGAAACTGTATGCCATTAAATGCACCGAAAGCTCCTTTGGATGAAAGCAAAATGCATTTGGCATGCAAACATTCTGTTACGAAAATACATTTAGAATCCTATTTACATTGTATTATGAAACCAATTATGATCTCGAATTATCACCATTCCTATTAATAATATAAATAACTTGTGAACTTTGGCACACAGATATAGGACAGTCAGGCGCATACACACACACACACACACGACTGATGGGAATCTCTGAGATTGTGGATTCTTTCAGTAAATCTCCGCTGGGATCAGACTCTCGGAATTCCAGCGCTGCGCGTAACGCAACTTACACTGCGACTTATTTTTGCTCTTAGCGCTGTTAATAAGTGTCTAACAAAACAAAAACAGAATACCAGAATAAATGAGAATGAGATGTTACATCTCAAGGGGCTACCCTTTCAATACATTTTCAAATGATTTATCCAGCGTGGAAAACAATCAAAGAGCGCACCATTTTATTATATTATTTTATCATCTTCACCGTCACCATAAACCTTAATAAAAAGAAATAATCATTAAAAAACATATCATATTCTCCGTAAGTGATTTAAATAACTCTTAAAGCTTTGCGGTCATAAATTCTCAGGAACAGATCAGATCTCTCTATGTCGGCTCAGTGGTCTTACCTTGCGCGTAAACCATCTGCAGCCGAACCCACAGAAAGAGCACGTGAAGCACTAATCCGAATCCAAATCTCCGAGCGAGTCCGTTTTCACCCATGACTTGCTTTGGAGTTTGGAAACTCCTCGGCGCGGAATATTCGCTCAGCGGAGACGGAGGAGCTGCTGTGGCGGTGAACGGAGGACAGGCGTCGTTACGCGTCCCGTTGCTTCGCCACCGAACCGAGTCCTGTGTGTGTGTTTCCTTTGGGGGAAAGCAGAGCGAGGTCGCGGAGCCGGAGGAGTCGAGCGGTAACGGAGGTGAGGAGCGATGCGTCGCCGCCCTCTAGCTCTCATCTATGCGCTCTCTCCAAAAACGCACACGAGCATTGCGCGCTCGCCTCCTCTCGACTGCAGAAGTTGCTCATCGGATCAGGCACTGGTTGATGATGATGTGTTCGGGGTTGGTTTTCTCTAGATGTGTTCAGATTCGTTGGTGGTTGTGTTTCGGCACCAGTTGTCTGCGTGTGCGCCACGAGCTTGCCGGGTTTGAAGCGCGTAAGGCTCGTTTCTCGGTTTAAGCCGCATCCACCTGCCCGCCTCTGCCCTCCACCGGCTGCTTCAAACACTAGGAGCGGATTTACAGACGGATCTTCTGAAAGCATCTCTTAGCTGATTACAACCCACACTGCAATAGAGAGAAAATCAAGCTATTTCAGCGTCGATGCAGACAGTGACTTCAGAAATAAACATTTAACATTATTGGAAGATTTAAAAGTAACAACAATTCATGTGTAATAAAGTCATGAAATTTGTAAAAAGAATGGTATTGCTCGCTTTTATGGACTGATGGTATGGCCCCACACTAAAAAAAAAGATTCTTTGGTTTAATATGATTCAATTGTGGACAGTGGTTCCACATGTTTGAGTCGTGTTTACTCAACATGAAATGAACATGTAGCAAGAACATAAATGAATCAAGTAACCTCAACATGAAATTAACATCATTATTGTGATCAGTGTTTGCTTTAGTTGGGCTCTTGATTCGTCTTTTAATGTTTGATTTTCTTTGCCTATTGAAATCGTCTTGTTATATATTTGATGCGGCAAAGACGACGAGGGTCCAGCGGATCCAGTGTAGTCATTGTGAACTTACTGGGGTTTGTTCATGAGATTGTTGTGTTAACATTATGTGATGTTCCAGAGGAGAAATATATAGCTGAATCAACATGAAAAATTGCCGTATGAAACTCAACAATGGTGACAATCAACAAAAGAAAGCTTCATGCTGCAATGCATGCTGGGTAACGTCATAGTTCAAAACTCATTCATGACTCCCAGCATGCATTGCAGTTGATCTGTTTAGCTGAATTAGTTTGATGATTTGTTTGATTAGTTTTGATGACCGTTGTTGAGGTTTGTATGATGACTGTTGATGTTGAAACGTGTCGATAAATCTTCGTTTATTTTGCCCCAGAAATTTGCATTTGTGACCAGAACATGTCAATCAATCATCAAGATTACTATAAACTTAATGCTGCTTCCTTTTTTTATAACACACCAAAGAAAAGGCAAACAACTATAACTGTCCTGTCCTGACGGTTTACTTTCTTTATGCTTTACATGTGCTTTCATTAAACACATTCACAAGCATTGAAAGAGAACAGTAGAAATGGAGGAACTGACTTAACAACGTCAAGAGTCAAGGTCCCAAGCAAACACTGATCACAACAATGGGTTGATGAAATTTCATTTTTTCAACAAGAATTGCGGGTGCAAAAGTTATTTTGATTCAATGCCATTAACATTGACAAATCAAGCATTTTTAACATTGATTTAGTGGTTGCTTGCTATCAGGCTATTAGAGTTGAGTATTCTGTTGTGTTGGCATTTTAAAGAGTTTTTGTGACGTCTGTTTTAGGAGTTGTGCAGAAGACTATCTCGTTGGGTTTACTTGATTCAATCATGTTCACTTAACATGTTAATGTCATGTTGAGTTTACTTGATTCGTTCATGTTGTTCATGTAAGTTGAACAGCATCAAAGACTCATTATTTTGAGTGCAGGTGTTGACTCTGTTATAACCATAATTACATGTTACTTATTTAAACTGTTGTTTCATATGAACAAATGATGCATTTAGTACATCTAGGACATCTAATCCAAACTAATTTGGCTTTTACACATCCAGGTATTAACTTAACACCGCTTTGTTCCCGGGCCTTTAGGCCCCACTTATGAAATAACCCCAATGAAATGTGAACCAAATCCTATTTTGGTCATTCTTTTGTTGTTCCTATATTTAGTTCGTCACCTTCATATTTACATAGTTACACTACATCAATATAATACTTGGTCACCCATCTCAATAACTGATCGCATCAAATTTATGTGATGCATTTTAGAAAAGAACCACCCAAAAAAAGTGTATTTTTGATTCACAATGTAGTGATGTAAGCTAAGCTTTACTGCCGGCCATGTTCGATTTGTGTGATACACAGAAATAGGTGCATTGGATTCCAGGTAAAAAAAATCTTCCAGCCAGTGGAATAAACTGATATCGGCTGTGACATCACTCCTCAAAAATTCAATACACACACAAATACAATCTTCAGATAGCTCACTGTGTCAGCGTTATCTGTTCATTCTATTCAACATGGCCGTAACCGAGTCAGAGTCGCTGTTGTGGAGATAATTCAGTTACAGCTGTGCTTCCCTGGGTAAGATTACCATCCCGGCCCTGGTAACCCCAAAAACATCCTCCATACACCATCACAGGTCACACTAAAGCCAGTATGCATCACAGAATGAGTTTAGATGAGAAACGCTCCTACAGTTTGTCAGAATCACTTTGGAGCAAAACTCAACGCTTGACAGGCTCGCTGTGTTCCATGATTGACATCCAGTTTTCTGTGTGTGTGCGTGTGTGTGTGTGTGTGTGTGTGTGTGTGCGTGCGTGCGTGCGTGCGTGTGTGTGTCTGTGCGTGTGTGCGTGTGTGTGTGTGTGTGTGTGTGTGTGTGTGTGTGTGTGTGTGTTCTGAGACTTCACTGTACAGTTGCAGCAGTACATTTAGCTTCAATATATAAGGCTGAATTGAGTCACCTTGAAGAAAATTACCTCCATAAAATGAGTTTGTGATTGGATTCAACACACAGACGTACACACACACACACACACACACACACACACACACACACACACACACACACACACACACACACACACACACACACACATGTTGGGTTTCCATGTTTTATGGGGACATTCCATAGATGCAATGGTTTTTATACTGCACAAACTGTATATCATATTCCCTACCCCTAACCCACCCCCTAATTTGGAAATATCTAACCAATAAAAAGTATAAAAAAGTGCTTGTCAACTGTGACAACACAATATTCCATCATTTAAAAAGTACAGTGTTCTCATCATTTCCTGAAGACAAGGGAATTTGGACATAGTTGTGATTTACAGCCTTTGTGAAAAAAAATTCCACTTAGACACAAATGTGTGACCACTTCCATTTTATTAGCAATAAACTCCATCAACATTGTTTCTGTAGTGTTTTTGTCTATTGCAATGCATCCAGCATTTGGAATAAAGCTCATGGTCCAGGAATATAGGCAAACAAGCTTTGTTTTCCTGGGTCTATCTTTTAAAACAATGGGGTATATGCACACGGAGTGATGACGTATGCAGAGGTGGGTAGAGTAGCCAAAATCTTTACTCAAGTAAAAGTACAAGTAACTAGAGAAATTGTTACTCAAGTAAAAGTAAAAGTCACTTTTTTAAAAATTACTTGAGTAAAAGTAAAAAAGTATGCAATGAAAAAACTACTCAAGTAGCTAGTTACTAGTTACTTTTTATCTGATTATATAGCCTACTACATAAAATTAATATTAACGCCAATATTTTAATATTACATTTTAATCAATATTTTTAATTATCATAAGCAGATATCTTTGCAATATACTAAGAGACAAAGAAGAAACAACACAGAAGAGACGAGCATTTCTGTAAATTTCATCTAGTCCTGATGTCAATGTAGTTTACACAACTTATTTAGAATAATAGACCATGTCAAACTAAAGCATGAACTAAACTCAGAGCATTTCCTAAGATGATCTAGAACATCTGCAGTGCTCTCTTAAATGAAATACACATTTTTGAACAAAGCTCATGTTTTCTCGTGTTGTGTCACGTGTGTGTTGTGAAACGCTCTTACTTGTAAACAACAGTAAACAGTGAACCACACGCCCATCAACAAGTTTTCTTCCTTCTGTTCTTCAAATGTATATTTCTGCAAGCCCACGTCTCTGTGTCTGACAGGTAACGCGCATGTTGCGGTGTCTGACGAACAGGTCGCGCGGGTGCGCGCATATGGCGGGCATTTATCATTGCTGGCAAACAATATGACACATTTGCAGTTTTGATTGTATAGATATAGATTAATATCCACTTCATCCAACGCTCTTTGTGTTCTGCGTGTTCTTAAATTTCGCGCTACGAGGAGTGAGTAATCCTGCTTCAGATGATTCAGATCGTGCTGCGAATGAACAAATCATTTGACCTGATTCATTAGCCTATTCAAGTGGTTTTGCCCATTGTTCAATTAATGCTTTCAAAAGAATCGACTCAAAAGAATCGATCACTCGGGAATGCCTGTAAAAAGAGACGACAACCTTGAAATAAACAACGCGTTTTAAAAAGCATATTTTAATATGAAGGAACGAAGGAACGTCACGCAATGTAAGTTATGTAACGAAGTAAAAGTACAGATTTTCTATTAGAAATTTACTCAAGTAAGAGTAAAAGTACACACTTTTAATTTGACTTAAAAAGTACATATTTTCCAAAATGTTGCTCAAGTAAATGTAACGAAGTAAATGTAGCGCGTTACTACCCACCTCTGAGCAGTATGTTGAAGATGCTGTTTGCTTCAGAATCTTTGGATTTAATCATCTCTCACAAACACACACACACACACATGCGCACGCGCACTCACAATCACAAGCAGGTGATCAAAAGAAAACCTTTTCTTCATCCTCATCTGCCTTTCTCTTTCTCTCCATGTGCAGGAGTATTTCTGTCTGAACTCACTCATGTTGTCTTGTCAATAATGAGACGCTTCTGTTCTCAACAATAACCAGCGATCACAACGCCTGCTATAACAGCTTAATGCTTTGACGCTGTTATGTCGATCAATCACAGACTGATTGAAATTCAATAGGGATTTAGAGAAACAACAGGAACACAGAAGAAGAATTCATCTGGATTTCAGAACAATTTCAGGAACAGAGCAGATACCTCAAACTTCATTTATGAACCTCAGAACAACGTCTGGTGGTTAACATCTGAAAATACACAACACACATTCCTCCACATTCATCTTTTAAAATGTGCTCGGAGGGCAGGTTATTCAAAAATGATTATGTGTGTGCGTGTTTTGTAAATGATAAATAAATTTGCCCTGCGGTCACGGTAAGGGTCACAAAGTCAGGGACAGAATAAGTAATAAAAATCACCATGGAAACAAGAATCCGTAACCTTGCGTTAACTTTAACACTTTTAAATTGCTCTGTGCTACTCTCACTGTTCTCAAGTTATTTATAATTGCAACAAAGAAGCAAAAGTTTGCAGCATATATCAAGTTTTTTTTCCTGAAACTTTTTGCCGTTAAGCATCTGAAATGATCTGTGAATCGTAGATTTCTCATGTGAGCGTATAAACAGCATTTTCATTAGTCCTGTGTACAGAAAACACAAGGTTACATAAGAAAATGAACCGGTGTATCACTGCTATCAACATCCATCCATCCATCATCTCTCACACTTCTCTCTATTGAGGTCAGGCGAGACACAGAAACACCCGGTTACTTACAGTATTGACTTTACAATAACTTACATTTACATTTATGTATTCGCCACTTCCATTCAAAGTGACCCACAGAGCAATCAATCATTTTCTATCAGTTTGTGTGTTCCCTGGAAATGGAGTTCATGACCTTTGTGTTACAAACAGCAACTTAATGTTCCTTTTCTGAGCTCATAAGGAAAAGAGTTTTTGAACAATTCTTTCATTTACTCATTTTTATCTTGAGGATGTCCCCGAGCGAGAGTTTGGTCAAATTTAGGTTCCTTTTGTGACTATTTTGTCCTGAAACTCTCTCTCTCTACCTTTTTCTCTACTCTTTCCCTCCCTCTCTCTCTCTGTCTCTCTCTCTCTCTCTCTCTCTCTCTCTCTCTCTCTCTCTCACATCAGGTTGTTGATTGGAAGCACATTTGGCTTTGACCTTTCTGACTTTACTTGTGTCAAGAGAGAGAAAACTCACAGAGACCTCAAGCCTCTATCTGTCACATTCAATCACTTCACACACGCACGCACACACGCACACACACGCACACACACACACACACACATGTGCGCGCACACACGCACGCACCGATATAAAGGGCAAAAGTGGAATCACAAATGAGATCTCTTTCATATCTCAATTGTTTCTCCCTCAAACTTCGAGCCACTTCTCATCCTGCGATTAAAAAGCAAAAAAACCTTCTCACATGTCTTCACTTGACTTTCAGAACAGATCTCTGTGATCAGACCAGCCGAGACATTTCAATATGAACTCAAAGCACATTCATCAAATCATCGGCCACATTCTGCATTCACTTTATATCTTAGAACCCTCAAAGTTGACCAGAAACAAACGTATGAAAAATGCTTCTTTTGTACAAAGTTGCATATTTAAATGAGAAACCAGGTTATTCTTGTGTTGTACATAAATTCATAATTGTGAATTGTCTATGTGGGATATTTTGCCTTTGAGTATTACAAGAGAAACAGTGAAAACCTGTGATATTAAAACTATTAATAATTGTTAATATCAGCGAGAGGTAAGATCAGTATTTCACACCGTCTGGAGCTCTGTAACATCGCTTTATACTCACGCTTTATTTTTAGTTTCATCTCGTTTCCAAGCTGAAGAGTTTCCATGTCTGGTCTCCATGGTGACGGAATTTTGTTCTTTTGTCAGAAACTGTGCAAAAAAAGAGTTCAACTTTTCCTTTTTTCTTTTAGACATCACGCACACAGCCAACAAACAGCACGTATGAGAAGCACGGAACAAACAACAACAAACACGATTACTGTAAACATCACGACTTCGTCCTGTCGTCATCATGTGAACACAAACATCAAAACTGACTACAGACCTGTGAAAGAGCATTTAAAGAACACACGCACGCACACATGGAAGAGATGCGTTCATGCCAATATGTCAACGTGGCCGAATTACAGCATCTCACATCTCTGCTGTCTTCTAATCTGTCTGTTGTGAAAGGTAAACAGTAAAAGTGCTTCAAGAAATAAATCATTGAATGAATACATTCCTCTTGACGCAGGGTTGACTTTGCAGATTTGGTCTCACATCATCGAACTCTTCCGGCAGAGATTGTTGACCAATAGAATCATTATAATAAAACTGAATTTGTGCACAACAATCCAAAACATTTCTGAATTCCCCAAACTAAAGCAGATCATAGAGACACTTTATAGAAAATTCATACACATCCACTCAAAGGCTACTGCGTGTTCAGAATGGAAATCTCATCGAGAACGTCTCTCTAACATCTCAATGATTTCTCCTAGACGTCAATGAGATTAAATGGAGAGCAAACGTTTGCTTAAGTCTCATGTGCGTCTCAGATGTTTCTCCTGAGAAAATGACACAAATGTGTCTGTTATTAGAGTTTGAGAAGAGATGTCAATGTGTCAAACTGAGCTCAGATTTGTTTGGTCTGCGATCAAAAGTCAATATACTTGAAGATCTCGATATGAACTCAAACATTTCTCATCAGATTTACTCAAATCCAGATTATTTCACCTCGACAATCTACATTCATTACATCACATTTGAGACTGAGTTGATACTTTACTCCAAAGCAATAAACTTGTCATGTTTCTGCCCCATCTTGTCTTGCTTTTCTTGACCTAGTGGCAGAACCATGACAGAACCTCTTGTTTTATGTGGAGAGAAGCGTTTTGACCCTGTTGGCCTTCCACTCTCCGCTGTTGCTTCTCCTCATTATTGCCTGTCATTAGTTCATGCCCCACACCTGTTCCCTCTTGATTTGTCCCCTTATTTAATGCCCCTGTGTCTTCTGTCTTGTGCTGGATCAGTGTACTGTCGTGTGTGTGGTGCTTGTGGTGAGTTCATGTCTTGTCCGTGTAGTCTAGTCTTTTGTAGTTTATATGGTGAATAATATTTTTTAGTCCTGTCTAGTTTAGTTAGTCCGTGTTCCTGTTTTTATCTTTGTTATTTTCCCCATCGTGGGTTCTTGTTTTATTATTATTAAAGTCCTGTTTAACCCCTTACCTCCTGTCTGCACTTGGGTCCTCTGTCTCACCTCACCCGAGAAACGTTGACAAAACTTTAAGCAACTGGCTGTACAAACTGTTCTTTTGCATTTCAAAACCAATTTCGTGTACAAATACTTCTTCACAATAGCGTTCTTCATCTTTAGATCTTCCTCTGCTTGCGCACACACACACACACACACACACGCACGCACGCACGCGCACACACACACACACACACAGTCTTTAGTAAAAGCACTTTACGGCACTCACACACCGACCTTCACCTTATCTTCACTCCTTCTGTTACTCTATTACTCGAGTGATGGATCGAGTGACCTGGTTTCCAGAAAAGAAAAGTCGTTCAGGTGAATTCTCTCACAGTCTCATCTTGCTCCCTTTCAAGGGTTTTGAGAGTTTGTTTTGAATAAATCTTCGCAGCGTTTGATGTTCTCATCTGTCAGGTAACAAACAGTCTTTCAGTCAAATACTGTTAACAATAAACACGAAGAGAAATATGTGTATGACATCTGGAATCAGCACTGAAGTCTAACCCTGTTGGCTCTCGGAAAGCGAGTGTTTAAGAGGATATTCTTCTCCCTCTCTCTCTCTCTCTCTCTGACCAGGCTATTTTTGCTTCCGTAACTTTATGACTTTATGCAAATAGGATTCTTATGAATGCCTAACCCCAGCTTCAAACGACTAACAACATTTACTCAAGGACTACACGCCAACACAAGCGTGACGATCTCTCAATGAACCGGTTTTGCACTTTTGTTTTGATAAATGGCCCCAGAAACTCTTAATGAGTAAATAAATGTAAATGTATGAGTAATGTATGTACTCTGTGTTCCTACACTCTAAGCAATGCTCCTTATTCATTTCACAGGCTGTTTTTACCGCAGGAGATCATTTAAACACATGATCAGTGTATAAAAACTAAAGAAACAGTGATGGACATTAAACAAATCAAACTGTAGCCACAAGAAGTACTGTAGTTTATATATGAGCTAATATGACACTGGGGTGATAAAATTACCTATAAATTACGTTTACTTCTGTTTAAAGTTGATTCAGTTTCACTTATGTGCATAAAACACGCAGGTTTAGCAGAACAGCAGGTGATGAAACTGTGAGTAAAACACTTTACATGAAGGAGAAACTCATCAGAAATCAAACCCGTAACACAAAACCAGACGTTAATCCAGCTGGAACAGTAACCAAATCACAAGACGTTAATCTAGATATGACAGACAACAACAACGTGTGTATGCAAGAATTAATATCACTGTAGAAAAATCCCGTAAAAAAATGAAATTTTCTGGCAATATAACCGTTTTTTATGTGAAATTACATGTTTTTTTTTTTTTTACCATATTTCACTGTAAAAAAACTAAGAAATTAACTGTAATTTTCACCAGAAAAATAACATTTTTCACATAAACAAATTCTGGTAAATTTGCTGTCTTTTTCTGTAATACGGCGGGTTTTTTTAACTCAACTCAACTCAACTTTATTTATATAGTGCTTTTTACCATTTTCATTGTTACAAAGCAGCTGTACATGAGACACATTGACTGTAAGCAAAACAATTAAAGTTGTACCTGCAAAAACAAGAAAAAGTTGAAAACACAGAAAACAGACACACCCACATACAAAACACTCCACACACACAATATGCACACGTACTAACACACATAGACATAGACACACACACACGGACACACAAACACACACACGTACACAGACAAGTACGCGCACACACACAGACACGCACGCACACACATGCTCAGTGAGAGCACACATTTAAGATAAAGGAGAGAGAAGCACAGGTCAAATATAACAGACTATAAATTCCTATATGCAATATTAATGAAGTAAAACTTTAAGATTCTAAAGCAGCCCCCCCGGTCAGGCAAAACAGTATGCAAACGGTGGCGAGGAACCCAAAACTCTAATGGAGAAAAAAACCCTCAGGAGAACCCAGGCCCAACCAGGGGATTCCAGTTCCCCTCTGGCAAAAGCTGCTGCCTCTGCACAAGCTCCAGAGAGCTTGCACAACAAGGCTAAATAAAATGAATAAACTTACTAATAAGGTAAATTATAGTTTAAGATTATCATATTTTACCGTATTTCATTCTGTTTTTCTTGTAAATTTGCATTTTTTAAACCATATTTCACTGTAAAAAAAACGGATAAATTCACAGAAATTTTCTGGCAGCTGGGCCACCTGAAAAATACAGCGAAGTAACATCTTTCACGTAAAATGTTTTTCTGGTAAATTTGCTGTCTTTTTCTGTAATACGGCGGGTTTTTTACCGTATTTCATTCTGTTTTTCTTGTAAATGAGCATTTTTTAACCATATTTCACTGTAGAAAAACTGATAAATTCACGGAAATTTTCTGGCAGCTGGGCCACCAGAAAAATACAGCGAAGTAACATCTTTCACGTAAAATGTTTTTCTGGTAAATTTGTTGTCTTTTTCTGTAATTTGACGTGTTTTTTACCGTATTTCATTCTGTTATTAAAAAATAACAGAAAAATTCTGTAAAATTACAGTGTAGAGCAAAAATGCATAGCCTTGCATTTCACCCGAATAAATTGCATATAAAAAATTAATATACAGTATTATCTATATTATACTGTAAACAATATATACAGTTGAAAGATTGAGTTCAGAAAGCACTTCAAGAAGAAATGTCATAATAACCTGTGAAGCCAAAAGTGTGTGTCAAATACATCTGAACCTCTTCGCACAGCATTTAACTACATGACATGATTGATATAACAGCACGCGGAGCTCCGGCAGTATGTAAATGTGCCATTCAGTAATAAGACTCAACTGCATTACGAGAGTTTACGAATGTTAAACATAAACAGACTAAATCCAATAAGCCTTCAGCAAATGGCTGAACACATTAAGAATCCTCTTTCAAACGCCTGTGTTGATGAAGGCACGGATGCCTTTGAAAATCCCACAGAAGACACTAATGAAGACTTGAAGAGGTGTCCTCGTCATCTGGAGGAGTTTTATATAACAGGCTAACAAACATCATCTCTCTCTCGAGCTCAAACAGTAATGATGTCCCCTCACAAGGTAAAGTCCCACAAGAGACACACGCAAGGACACGAAATCCTGCAGATCTTTAAACAGATGGAGAAACACTGGGAGACCAGACACGCTTCCCTGTGGACCGCTGAAGAACACTGAACGTGTGTGGCATTCATCACATCTCATGCATTATAGAGGGAGAAGAAAAACAGAGACCGCACATGAGAACACAACGAGCTCACGGGAGACAAAAAAAGAGAAGCTGATTACTTATCATAGGTGTTCTGTGACTCTTTGAGAAGTGAAACCGCTGAGCCAAGTTACTTTAGTTTACAAACATTAAATTTCTGTTTATTGAAATCAAATCAAATATTGGCCTAGAAATGATTGGAACAGAAAACTTGACCTCAGAAATAAACTGGAATAAGTTTAAGACACGAAAATTATAACAATAAAAAAAACTAAAGTTAAACAAACGAAGAATAAATTAATTTTAATAAACAATTAGCAAATAAATGATAAAATGACAGAATCAAAATACATATTTGCCAAAAATGAACTAAAATTGACATCAAACAAAACTATAATAACTCTGGACCTGGCTTGACCCGACAGCCATGACACAGAACGATCACCCCGGGTCTGTTCCACAAAAAAACAGAAACATTTCAACTTTTTGATTGGTTTGATTATAATTTGTAATATTTGCCACACAGGTCCCTGTTTGAGTAAATTATGACAGACGTTTTATTGTTGGGTTAATAGCCTTCAGGTAAAATCATTTTAAAGTAGAAAAACTATATAACTAATATTGGTTTTACAGTTTAAAGAAATGAATATATTGGCCAAATTATGTTATATATTCATTTCATTCATCTAACTTTGGTCATCAGTTACTCACCATCGTGTCGCTTCAATCTCAAACGTGTGCTTAATCTGTGAAACACAAACATAAAGAAAGAAACTAGCACGAGATTTATGAAATGTGCGGCAGTAAAACTAGCACAGATACTGTCTGTAGGAAAGCGGTTACCCGGGACAACGGCCAATTAATACGGTTATCTGCCATTATACAGAAGATATTTTTACCATCAGAAGCAAGTATTCCAGAGAAAGGTGAAATAAACATATTATTTTTTCCTTTGTGTCATGAAAAGAACGAAATAAACTCTACAGTGAAGTCTTCAGGCCAGAAGCTCTCTGAATTGAGAGACTGGCCGACGCTTTTGACAAATCTGAGGATAAAATGTTAGATCAGTTCACACACACACACACACGCACACACACACACACACACACACACACACACACTCCCTACGTATCGGCCTCAGGATTTTATACGTTGATCACTGAGACATTTCATGTTGTTCTGAAAGTGTGATCACCGTGATGAGCATCATCACCTTCAGCCAGCCATGTGACTGAATACCATGGTAAACATGGTAAATGCTTCACATGAAACAGCATTTGCAACACAATAATAACGCAATATATAATAAACCATTCAAATTAGATTCAAACATTTAAGACTTCAACAACATTGCTTAAAAACTAAAAGATAACGAGAAAAATCTGTCGTGATTTACTGGCGGGAGCAGAAAAGAAGACGAGAAAATGTACTGGGTATACTCGAAGTTCGTTTTGCCTTCAGAACTGATGTTGATGACTTTAGAAGACTCCGAATGTAGCGCACCAGTCAGACGGTCACATTTACGAAGTGTTTTTGTCATTTCTGGAGCTCAGCATCCATCATCCACACCCAGTTCATGAAAAGCAGAATCTGCTGGAAGAAAATCACCAGTGCGACTAAGAGCGTGTTCACATGTGCCATGTTTGGTTCGATTGAAACGAACTCTGGTGCGATTGCTCTGTTAGTGCGGTTTATTTGCGTATGTGTGAACGCTGCCACCTGAACCCTGGTGCGCACCAAACAAGCGGACCGAGACCGCTGAAAAGATGGGTCTCGGTCCGCTTTCAAATGAACTCTGGCGCGCTTCAATTGAAATATGAACACAACACGGACCAAAGGCATCGAACCGAACCAAAACCAGGAAGTGATAACAATATACGACCCGAAAATCAAGTGATTTGTTCATATGAAAGGAGTGTTTATTAGATATGTGCTTGCGCATGTAACGGAGGAAATCCTGGCGCGGTTTTGACTGTTTTAAACACTTCATGAGGTCTTCGCGAGTTACCGGCTTGCTAAAAATACCCTCATATGCGCAGCCATACTCTTAGCATGTATCCCAGCACATGTTGTGATTTTTCCTCTTTTGCTCCGAAGAAACGACTCTTGAGTCAAGGTTTTGAAACCAAAAGTAGTTAGACTTTATTCTCACAAAGTTGAAACAAAGCCGAGTTGGATTGCGACCCTGGTTGGGGGCAGACCTTTATAGTGTCCTTACACACACACACACACACACACACTTAAGTTATTTGGGGTTACCCTGATACCTTTAACAGATGTCTGATCTCAGCATTCCTAGCTGGTGAGGGGGGTTACTAACAAAGACTCTGGTATTTATGACTAGAGATGAGCTAACAAAGACCAGATCTTATGTAGAGATAGATTTATAATAGTAATGTAAAGTGTACATGATTCCTTTATATTTTGGTCAATAAAATCTTCAACACACACAGCGTTGTTTTGGATATCCGGTAAGTTCGGTTTTAAAATATAAATCATAAAAGCTGTCCAATCACGTTGCGACTTTACACGTAAGCTGTTAGGTTCTAAATATTTCGGTTCGCTTTTAAAATGCCAGTGTGAACGCGAAGTGAACCAGAACTAATTTTTTTTGGTCCGGACCAAAAGAACCAAACGAACCGAACTACAAGTGTGAACACGCCCTAAATGACAACAGAACTTTCATTCCTAAGGCCGTGTTCACATTTGCCTTCTTTTTTGTAAATAAAAGGTTGACAATGGCGTGTTTTTTAGTTAAAAAAAAAACGCTCGCAGCGCTGTGGTTACAAATAGCAGCCGGCAATGTTCAAAGATAGCATTTGTGCACGAAGGCAGCTCAGAGAGACAGGCTTCATAGGCAGCATAACGGAAGTCTATTTGAATTATAAACAGAGAGCGTCTTTGCAATAACCAATCACATATTTAAAAACGACAATACTCATTTCTTTAAATAGCTGTGAAAAAGGTGCTTGACGTAGGGCGTGTTTGTTTCAACCTCAAAAGACGCTCTGAGCTGCAGAAAAAGACGCTGGCGCTCAGGACCTTTTTTGAAAACACGCTAGCAGCTTCAAAAAAGAAGTCAAGTGTGAACACTACCTTAAAGAAGATTTCCAGAAAAATGTCTCATTCAGAGTGATGTTCAATAATGACCACAAATAAGTATACGTCAATAATAAAAAAGGTAAACAGGCGCATTTTTGAAACAATCTATTCTCACGGTTTCATCTCTGGGATGTTTTTGTCTCGGCTGTGAAGTTTCGGGTGTATGTTCAGGTGAGCGTTTCTGCTTCTTCAGCTCATCTGTCATGCACCGGGAAGCTTTCATTGAGGACAGGACGGTAATAGGCTTCTGATCTTCAGGCCATGTACAATAGAAACATTTAACAGCTTCAGTGTTTCTCTCTGGGCTGGTGAGTAATTGGAAATGAGAATTACTGTCCGATTGCC
Source organism: Triplophysa rosa (assembly GCF_024868665.1). Classification (NCBI taxonomy): domain Eukaryota; kingdom Metazoa; phylum Chordata; class Actinopteri; order Cypriniformes; family Nemacheilidae; genus Triplophysa; species Triplophysa rosa. The sequence continues at coordinate 35,403,739 of NC_079891.1, read as the reverse complement.
TCTCGTGTGACGAGAGCGGGTCCGTCTCCTGCTTTCTAATGAGAGCGCAGCATCAGTCCTCGCACCCACCATCGCTCCTGCTGTCTTCTAGTTTCTCTCTCGTCCGCTGGTTCCTTTCACTGCCATAGAAATAATTCACATGATGCGCATACACACAAGTCTGTTTAATCAGATGTTTTTCAAGAGATCCGTCATTTAGAATCAAGACGGAGACGGAGGCCTCAAGGCTACCCACAAGTTCTGCTATATATTTATTGGATGTTTTTTATTGATGTGTTCATTGTGAAAAGATGGCTATGAAAAGCCGTATCCACAGGGCCATTTCGATCACAGATACTAAGAAAGGTAAATTCATTTCAAAGCATGTTAGATCAACAGTATTGCCAGAAATGTTGTCCCAAAAGAGCTGTCGGGACAAACAACTTCATGTTGAGCGATGTCAGAGCTCCCAGCATGCACTGCAGCATAAATCATGTGCTTATGGTTGTAAGGTTATTGTTTTGCCGCCGTCACGATGTTTCTGTTCATTTTCTCATCGTTGTTAAAGAAAGTAATGTCTGTTCGTATTCAAAACAAAGATCACAGAGTTCACTTCGTTTAAGGCCGTCTGTAAAATATGAATCACAAGTTAGCAACTATAAGACAGTCATGTGAAATTATTGATGTTTTTTGCATTAAATAAATAAACACATTTAAATCGGCAAAATACGCAGCGTTCCTGAGGATCGAGACAGATGTTGAGGAACTCTCACTGCATCAGGTTGCTTTGATTTTCTTTAACAACAATTCGCAACAATTGGAAATGTGTTAATGTCTCGGCTTCCAAAAGTGAAAGCCGTACGTGAAGTGTCATTTCACCCACCTTCTGGATTTAATTGTCTCGCTGAAGAGTGAAAGCGTGAACAAACATCTAAATCAAACCCCTCTGAACACTTTAAAGGAGCGATACGCAGAATATAGAAGAAGTTTCCAGCACACAGACCACTGGAGAGGACCACAGATCTTACCCAATACACTCACCAGAAAATGTTATCTCTGGCTCGCTTTGCTTTGACCTCCAGAGCGATCTTGTGTTTTTATAGAAGCAGAGGAGGTGGACGAGTTTGTGTTGTTTTTCTTTATTACCCCCGCTTTCGTGCAGTAAAAAGCTTCGGCAATAAAACGTTTTCTCGCCAACAACCTTCCAGCTAACCTTCTGGACTGCAATTCTGATCGTCTCGGTATCGTCCATCACATCTGAATTAAAGACAGAGATGTTGTATTCAGCGCTTTGGCTTACGTCAACGGCGCCGCCATGTTGGAAAGGGCACAACTGATATCAACAGATTTCAATGGTTTATGATCTATGTAGAGTACACAAACATTCTGTCTCCACTTGAAAAGTTAATTCGCAAAAACAGATATTTTTTGTGCATTCCAAGTAATATCAATCAACCTGCAGTTGGGTTGTTTTGATTCAGTTAGAATAACTCACAAAGTACAGCTAACTGACATAATAAAACACATAATAAAAACATCATTTTTTTCTATTTTTAAATCATTTCCGTTTTAAAATGTTAATTTCTGTAATTTGTTTTTTCAAATAAACTCTTCACTTACTTTCTCATTGTCGGAGAATTTTTTGTTGTCATAAGTAAAATATAAACGTTATTGGGGTTTCTATGTTTACATGTATTTTGCCCTCCACTTAGGGCTGGGCGATACAGCTGAAAGATGTATCATCATCAATGTTCATATCATAGAAAATGTGGTCTGAATTACCACTGTATTATTCACATCTTCCCAATTTTAACTGTATTACTGTGAAGTGTTTTGGTAATAAATAGACTTATAGAGACATCATCAGGGTTATTAGGTTACTGTCACTTTAAGAGCTAATGCTAATACACATTCACTGTTAATTTCACTTAAAACACAAGCCATTGTTTATGTGAACCTTGTGTGTTTTTGGCATTACCTTGTGTGCATTTTACAGCTAAATAGGTAATAAGATGCGAAAGAGAACTTTTGTCTGTACCTGTGCTGTAAAAGCAAAATCCAAACTTGCAGGTTGCAAACGCGGACTGTTTGTCTTAGAAAATAAAAAGATGTTTATGATCCAATGACTGTGCATGGATTTCAACAAAACTACATGTCTGTATACGTACATGTTAAATTTGAAGCGTTATATCGAACATTTTTTCTATCATTATTGATAAAGGTGTATCGTCGATACATATCGTTATTGTTTTATCGCCCTGCCCTTGTCACGATAGGATGCCAGAACCCAAGCGCAGGCAGTAGGATGGTGACACAAGGACTTTATTTAACAAGAAGACACAAAACAAAACCCACGAGGGGACAAAACAACAATAACAGGGGAAATAATAACTCTGACTCGACAGAACATAGACTAACTGAAACTGGACTAAACTAAAACAACACTTGACATGAACTATAACTATACACTTACTAAGACTTGACCGGATAATCCACAGAGCAAGAAATGACTAAACGTCATACACGGAATACAAGCAAAATGAACCATCACAAGACAGCAAACACAAGGGCATTAAATAGGAAGACTAACAAGGGACAGGTGTCGGGAATGAAACACTGATGGGAAGCTAAACGAGGAAACGAGAGGGGCGGGGCCGAAGACGAGACCGGAGAGAGCGCATGCTATGTCAGAACCAACAATAACATGCCTCTCTCCACACAAAACATCACAAGAAAGACATGACATGATGAGGCAGAATCATGACAGCCCTACCTCCACTATACAGCAGTGACAGTGATGCAGGGTTCATTTATCAGTCAATGTGGCGTCTATGTATACCTATGCTCTGAATGGCCAATTACACCTTAGAATCTATGCTCTGATTGGTCACACTTCTAATGGCCAGCTATGGTGTGAAATCTGAGCTGTGATTGGCCAAAAATTATTTTGTGTGACGTGAGGTCAGATTGGTAAAAACACTAACTAGACATTTAATGAATCTGAGCTATATTTATCCATATCTCTAATCAGCCCATCATCCATTATAATCTGAGCTGTGATTGGTGGAAGCAGACTAAGTCCATTAGTGACACGTGCACTGTAATGATGTCATCATGACACAGATGGGAACACACATTATGTGCACACGTGTGTGTGCTGTTGGGAAAAGCTGCAATCATAAACTTAATAGACACGACTTCAGTGTTAAAGAACAAAACGAAAGCCGAAAAGAAACTTGTAATAGTGCTGCCCTCCCTCGTGTCACGTTCTGTTTGGTGGTTTGTCTATCACATCGCACGAGTGTGTGTGTTTCTGAGGGTGAGACGCTGCGGGATATGCAATCAGACAGCAGGTTGCAACCTGTTTGCATCTTCCAGATGTTTCATTAATTCTCTTATTAGCGTCAAGTCATCGCAGCTGTTCAATCGCTCTCGCAAACACAGAGTACATCAACACATTCACTAAATAAAGATATTGAAGCAATATGACAGCCGTAAAACCACCGTGAGTGACTCCTTTAAGTGTTCTAACAGCGATAACAGGGCTATAAAAGAAGACACAACGATACCAACCGTTAGATTCATATAAAATACAGCTTCTGACCGTTTTCCCGCTGCATTTTTAACGACTAAACAGACTATCGACGGCGACGTCACTGCACGCGAGAAACCCGTCAAGTCTCAAACTTCCATGTAAACGCGGTTTTCTGCGTATAGCCGGTTCATTACCGTGCATGTAAACACGTGAAAACAGGTTTCTTTTATAAGCAGATTTTTGATAGATATCCCTTTATTTTGTGCATGTAAATGCACTCAGTAACATTTCTTCTACAATACAGTTCATTGAGTGTAACTTTTTAGAGATACACAGAAGAAAATGTTATTGCTCTTTCAGCAGATTTGATTGAGTTCTCAGTTGTGTTTCATTTACGTCTCAGATGTTTCTTCTAAAATTGCTCGGGAGAAATGAAAAGAGAATGAAATGAGAGTGTAATAGTTGAAACAGATGAAGAGTCTGGAGGTGTACATTAATGTAGATTGTCGAAGTCAAATAATCTGGATTTGAGTAAATTTGATGGGAAATGTTTGAGTTGATTTTGAGATCTTCAAGAATATTGACTTTTCATTGCAGACGAGACAAATCTGAGCTCATGTCATTGTTGACATCTCTTCTCAAACTCTAATGACAGACACATTTGTCAGATTTCTCAGGAGAAATATCTGAGACGCACATGAGACTTAAGCAAATGTTTCCATTCGCTCTCCATTTAATGCTGATGTCTTTGAGAAATAATTGAGATATTACAGAGACGTCATCTGTGTCTTTTAACATACACATATAGACCATAAAATGTGTGTGTTTGATCACGGCTCATCCAATCAAAATTTAGATTGTGTTTTCTTCTTCTGCATGTGTTTATGGATGAGCGAGAGAGCGTGCGATTCATTTCCCTAAAACTTCCGACGCAGAAAACTTCTCACAGGAGTCACCTTTGCCAAATACCATAAATCAAACGTGGCACTTAAATAGGAAAATTAATTATTTACTCTACAGATTGAAACACCTTGAGGAATAATCACGCAAACAGCACTTTCTTGTGAACGTCGTCATTTACGCTGGCAGCGAGCTCCACGTCTGTGGTCAGATATTTCATTCGCCTCTCAGCGGACCGGAGATAGCCGACGCTAATGAAGAATTCTTCTATTATATATCAGTATATATGACAATATCCCAGAGGAGAAATGCATCGCTCAGAGGTTACTCTTTTGAGACTTCTCTGTTTCAAACTTAGTCTAAGACGCTTTTTTAAAGATCCACAGAAGATGAAAATGAATAAAGGGAAATTAATACAGTAAAAAAATTAACTTAAGAACTTTAGTTCGAGAGCTGCCTTATAAATGCTTGCCTTAAAATCAAATTGACTTCACAATATAAATTATATTAAACTAACTTGAAGTTGAAATTGGTTAAACTAGGTTTTCTAAGTTATACGAAACACAACAAGTTTCTTAAGTCAGTTTAATATCACTTAGATTCAAATGACATGTTCAAAACGCTGCCCTAAAAAGCTGTAATGGGTGAAATTTTGTACAGTGTGCACTCTTTAAAAAAAGGTGCTTCAAGGTTTTTCGATTCCATAGAAGAACATTTTGCTTCCAAAAAGAACCTTTAACATCTGAAGAACCTTTCTGTTTCACAAAAGGCTAAAAAAGGGTTCGTTAGATTATAAAAAAGTAAGAAAGAGATGGTTCTTTAAAGAATGGTTCAACCAAAAATGTTTTTTTATGGCATCGCTGTGAAGAACCTTTTAAAGCGGCCCTAACACACGCGGTTTCTGCCAATCTCATATTAATCTTGAGTACCTATAGTGTAGTGTTGGACACTTCGTATCTTCGAAGAGTATTTAGTTTGATCACATTTATAAAAGAGAGATACAGCTGTACGATTATTCCCGAAAGCATTTTAAGAGTGTAGCTCAGTGTATATTAAAAACATGCTCACATACCAGCTTCTACAACAAAAAATCAGCTAAACATTGTAGAAGGCTCCAGAACGTCCAGATGACAGAAGACTCCATTTGTGCTCCATTTATTCTTACTGCTGACTCAAAAAAACAATCAAGATTTAATTTCTCAGTTTTCAGAAAACAGAAAAACAAAACGAGGCAAAACGACCGTAAGAGGAAACCCAATCATGCCGATCTCAAAGTCATCTACACAGTAATTCTGTCGGGACCACTGTCGTCAATTATTTAACGATAGCATATATTTAGTTTGGCGGAATGAAACTGTTCTGGGCAAACTCTCTGCTCGTTCATGCAGGAGCGCAGCAATACATGTCCCCCCACCTGGGGAACCAGAACAGTTCCTGATGCGGAACAGGGTTAAATGAAAAGATGCGGGCAGATGAGGAGGAGGTGGGGATGGAGGTGGGTTCTCAGTGCAACACGATTAAGCAGCTGATAAGGAGCAAAGAAATGCAACTTAAATAGGACGCAGTCTTGTGTGTGTTGTATGATTATTGGTTAACGTTGATTAGCTTGATAATCACCCGTGTTAAAAAGGTCAAATTAACACTCACAGTGTATATATAATCCACACTTTGAGAGTGTGGATTATATATACACTGTGAGTGTTAATGAGAGTTAATTTGACTTTTTTTAACACTGATGATTTTACTGTGTAGTGATTTAGTTCACGTCACGGTTTTTAACTGGAACACTGCAAATTCTGAAATTCTTACCAAGTGTGCAGTGCGAGACGTTGAGTTAAATAAAGACAAATCCACCGCATTAGGAAAGTCATAGTGCCATTAAATAAAGACTTAATCTAGTATTCATTCATAACCGAGAGACAGAGAGAGAGAGAGAATGTTAGAGATGTTCATATACAGCAGATTAATGTCAGTCAGTGTAAAAGCTTTATACGTCTCTCTCTCGTTCTTCCTCTTAAGATCCTTTAATAATTAAAATAATATCCTTCACTCTTCAGTCGCATCACTGATGCTGAGATGCACGAGATGACAGATATTCACGAAGAGAAACTGCACATTTCATTAATCTCTCTCTGACACACACACACGACTGTACACTATAATAGTTCTGAAATAGCTTTGGTTCACCAAAATAACTTTTTCAGGGTTCAAGGTTCTGCAGTTCTCGCCATAGAGGAAGCAGTTTTGTTAAGAAACTTGCAGTCCAAGGTTGTTAAAAGAATCACTTGATTTTACCTTTTCAAAGTCTGAAGAACCTTTTTCCACTTCTGAGAACTTTTTGAGCCATAGAAACACTTAAAAAAAACAAGATAAATGATGCCATAGAGGAATTTTTTTTGCTGTTTGGTTCCATGAAAATCACTCTAAAAAATGGTGCTATATGGCACTAAAAGTGGTTCTTGGCTCGTGATCATAGGGGAACCACTTTTAGTGCTATATAGAACCATATCTTGGTGCTTTAGTGGTTCTTCAGAGGTTCTTTGGGTTGACCGAGGTGCTATATAGCACCGTTTCCGTATAAAGAACCTGTTAAGCCCCTGTATGGTTCTTCAGTGGTTCTATACAGCACCTCAGTCATCCCAAAGAAGCACCAAAATATGGTTCTATATAGCACTAAAATTGGTTCCTCTATGATTACGTGCCAAGAACCAGTTTTAGTGCTACAGTCCTGCTCACCATTATTGGCACCCTTGGTAAATATGAGCAAAGAAGGCTGTAAAAATAAATCTACATTGTTTCTCCTTTTAATCTTTTATTTAAAAAATATACAATGTTCCAACATTTCATTAAGGTAAAACAATTTGAAGTGGGGAGAATATCACATTGAGAATTTTTTTTTCTCTAATACACCCTGGCCACAATTATTGGTACCCCTAGAAATTCTTATGAGTAAAATACCTCCCAAGTATATTCCCATTGATATTTACATTTTCTTAGCACACCAAGATGACTAGAAACATGACGTTGTCCAGTTATGACTTCTTGTTGCACAGGAGAATAAATATTAGTAACACAAAGCCCAAAGCCCCTTAATCATTCATCACAATGGATAAAACCAAAGAATATAGTTCTGTTGAGCTACACAAAATACAAAATGGCTTTAAGGAAATAGTTAAAACAATAAACAATGTCATTTCCAACATCAGGGCAATGATCAAGAACTTTAAATGGACTGGAGATGTTGAAAATCAGCTTGAAACAGGATGTGTGTCTATATTGTCTCAATGCACAACTAGGAGAAGAATTTGAGTGGCCAAAGATTCTTCAAAGAGTACCCATGGAGAATTGTAGTAATCAGTTGAATTTTGGGGTCAGAAATCATTTAATAAAAATAAAGGAAAACTGCACCTCCATCACCACAAGTTGTTTGGGACACTGTTCAAGAAACAAATCTTCTGCTCTTATACAAAAATAAACTGCACCATATTAATCTGCCATACTGGAACTTCAACCAGGACTGGGGTCTATGGCCATATGGTGTGAAACAGAGTTTTTTTGCAGCAATAACACAAGATAGTTTTGGTGCACACAGGGATAAAAGAATGCCCCATGTCCACAGTTAAATATGTCACCAGATCTTCATTGTTGTGAACCTATTTTTATTCCAGAGGTTCTGGACATTTTGTTCAGATACATGTCATCATGTTTTATATCAAATACCAACAAGTAAAAAAATCAAAACCTGACTTGCTCTGCTAGAAATCTTATAATGGGTCGTGGTTAGATCGTCCATCAGCACATTGGTTCAAAATAAACATCAACATCAATAAAAAATGGGTCACTGAACACAAAATCAAGATCCTGCCATAGCCATCCCAGTTCCCTGACCCGAACCCTATAGAAAATGAGTGATATGAACTGAAGAAGAGGGAGGAGCAACATTTGAAGGATCTGGAGAAATTCTTTATGGAGGAATGGACTCAGATGACTCTCAATGTAATCTCAAACCTCATCAGACTGAAAAGAAAACACTCAGAGCTGATTTTCTTATAAATTAAGGTTGCGGGGTGAATTAAATACAAGGGTGCCAATAATTGTGGCCAACATACAGTATATGGAAGAAAAACATTTTTTTCTCAATGTGATATTCCCCCCACTTCATATTGTTTTCCTTCAATGAAATGTTGGAATTTTGTAGATTTTTTAAATAAAAGATTAAAAGGAGAAACAATGCAGATTTATTTTTACAGCCTTCTTTGCTCATATTTACCAAGGGTGTCAATAATGGCGAGCAGGACTGTATATAGCATCTTTTTTTTTTTGAGTGAACCTTAAGAGTGAAGGTTCTTGATGGAACCATATCGACACACAATTAATCTTTAAGAATTTTCCTTTTTTAAGAGTGTATGGGAGAGACTCAGGACATAGCAATGACATCATCCACAGCACCCTAGCAACCAACAAGATATAACACTATATATGGAACAATACATGAGCACAATTTCTTCTGAAACTGTCAAAATCTAGTTGTGTGAAATATGAGAAAATGTTTTTGACCCAGCTGCGCTCTTGGGAACATAATTGGCGAAAAATTCAAATGCCCCAGAAATTAACTCCATGTGAAAATAAGTCATTTCTGAGCGCTCGACTCTTATTGAACTCAGCTTTGATCACATATCAAAGTATTTAAACATATAAACGTATTTAAATCCATTCACAAGTGTCCAGCGGGAAACTCTTAAGTACTTACACGGAATGATCAAATATAAGACTTGAGCTGTAGTGAGAGAACGCGGAGACGCATCTATTAAAAACAAGACCTTCATTAGACCCTAACATCACACACACACTTCTGAAAATGTTAAATAGAACATATTTAAGAATATTATAACAACATATTCATCATTCATGATGTGTGCATTTCATATCTCTCATCTGCTGCCAGCGATGGCTGATATCCAGCTTTCATATGTTAGATAGAGACATCAAAACATCCACTGAAGCTCAAGTGATGTTTGCTGGGAAATATAAACACAGTTATGTTTTACATTCATAAAAACTAAAAACTGAACTGAAGTTTGATTTCTGGCTCAAGAAACCTTTACTAACTCTTTTTCGGCAAAAGTGTAGAATATCGTGGGTATTTATTACAAACTAAAATGGCCTACAGACAGGGGCGGACTTACCCATTAGGCAAAGGTAGGCAATCGCCTTGGGCCCCGAGCCACCAGGGGCCCCCAAAAGGCAGGGGTGGACTTAACCACTAAACCATGTAAGCAGCCACGTAAAGGCCCAAGGACTGATCGAAATAGTCAGGATATCCCTGTTAACGTTTTATGATATTACATCTGTACGAATGCACAGCAAGTGCATAAAAGGTCGTAAACCACAAAAAAAAAAAACACGGAGAGATGGCACACTTTGTAAATAGTAATCCCAGATGTAATTTTTCCCCATGTTTTTCATTAGGGAATTCATTATTTCATTATTGTTTAATAAGTGACTATCTGTGTTTATTAAGCTTAGTTTTCCCCTGTCACTTTGACTGGGGGTAAAAAGTTGTGTGCTTTGAGGAGGAAGAAAAATAAGGGTTGCAGTAAAGTAAAATGGCACATAGTTGATGCCCCCATACATGGATTTGCCTAGGGCCCCCAAATCACTAAATCTGCCCCTGCCTACAGATAAATGGCATATGCGTAACTAAACAGAACGGAACATAGATTATTTGACACATTTGTGTTTTAATAGAGTAACAAAATAAAGCAGATGTCATGCATTAAACGCGCAACCGATTTCATGATGGACGGAAACATTTCAGAGCGGCCGGGCACATTATCCAGAACAGCGTGGCAAAATTTTACAAAACGCCAAATGTCAAAACAACACAGCAGCACATGTACAGAGAAACTAGAAAAACTCCATAACAGAACGTATATTAGCTTCTGCAGATGAAGCCCTGGAGCCGAACCCCAGGACAGCACCACAAACACATTACCATCCCTACACCTCAATACATAAAAATATGTGAAAAAGACACACCAACATACCCTCTTAAAGAAAATGTGCTTTAGAAGGTTCTTCAGTGCCATTCATGACTGAATGTTTTCTTACACAAAAGATTCTCTGCGGTGGAAAAACATTATTTCGATTATTAAAAGTGAGAAATTGTTCTTGTAAGTACTTTGGCTGTATGGTTCTTTGGGGAACTATATTGTCGTGAAGAATCTTTACTTTGTAACAGTGTACAATACTATTCTAAATTTTAGGGTCACTTCAATTCGCTAGTTGCACAAGATGGTGCTGGTGAGCTTTTGGGAAGCAAGGGTCGGCAGAGTAATTTCCGGTCGTATAACACTGCATGGGAAGATCTGATTTTTGGCCGGTAAATATGGAAGAAAGTAATATATAAGCGTTATGAGACAGATCCTCTTTACATTGCTGAGCACCTCGTTAAGCCAAAACAACTCCATAGTGTTATGCGATCGGAAATTAGTCTTCCGACCCTGGCGTCGCAAAAGCTCACCGGCGCCATCTTCTGCAAGCAGCCCATAGCGTGCTTTTCATGATCTTAAAAATCTTTTCATCTGGAGGTGTATGCTGAAATGTTCATTATTTTTAGAGACAAAAATATTGTAATTTTTTTATATTTAATTAAAATGGATGACTTGGACTGAATAATGAACTATTCATTTAATTCAGCTCGCATACTACTACAAGTATACAAACGTGCAGACTTTAACTACTGAAAATACCATTCATGCAGTTCTGACACTGAGCTTGAGGAAACACATGATTATAATTCTAAACTAAAACATGTAAAACACATTAAAAATAAATGACAAAATATGAATAACCGTGAACAAAAACAACAGAAACATGACAAGCCCCTCCTGTTCAGCCAATGAAAAGAGTGTAAAGTACAAGAGACTTTTTAATATAAAACTGCCAACAAGTCATTCTCACCATTAACCACCTGAGAGTTCTGCAGAAACTGCATCTACAACAACTTCACAATCTCTGCAGATGTTGATGTGCTGAAATAAATATTTGGATTGAGGTGCTGGTGCTCGCGGAGTTCAGGTCAGAACGGAGGAAATCTTTAATGCTGAAACCTGCAGTGAAAGGTTATAGAGCCACATGAAGCAAACAGACGAAAACAAATGAACAGCAAAAAAACTGAGAAGAAAACCAGACAGTGAAGGCTGCTGCTGGAGATCATATCGGACAAAATAAACAAGTCAAGACCGGATCTCTCTCTGCACACTTGATATTCTCAAAGCATTCAGTATTCACATTCACATTCTTAAGACAAAATGTTAGACTCTTAAAGTCACCATGAAACGGAAGTTGCGATTGACTTCTTTTCCATATCGAAACGGCTTCTGAAATTAGAAAAAAATATAGGGTGGGGCTTTATTTTGCCCTTTCCTTTGTGATTGGTTTGTTGTAAGTTGGACCTGGAGGGGAGGACTAAAAATGCCTGGCCATTGGACGGTCAGAATAGAGCTTCCACTTTTTTGTTGCTGACGTCATGTGGTGATGAGTTGTTGTTGAGAGGGGGAGGAGCTTCATGTTTTTGAGTTAAGATTACAAGTGCAGATGAATTAAAAAATAATATTGGTGTGCAGGTATAAATCATTTATAATATTCACTGCAACACTGTGTAAAACACTTCTAATTTTCCTGTTTGATTGCATGGTGACTTTAAGATCAATTATAGAAAGTGAGTAAGAATTTTCGTGAGAGCGATTCTCAAACATTTCTTAAAACGTTCTCGAATATTTTCTTAAGAGCATCTTCATTTTTGTGGCAAGAATAATATGATATGCTTGGTCAATGGTTACACTCGCTTGCTTGTGTGGTAACTATGTTTATCTATACAATAAACTTTATGTGTGTAACAAGCACCTCGCATTCTTATATAGCCTTATGAATTAGCATGTGATGTGCTAAACGGCATTTACGATCGCATTTTAGCTCAAATGTTAGCAAGCGTTAAAAAAATGATACTTTACTTTTGTGTGTTACTACGCCATAATATTTGTGCCCCTCTCCGTTTTCGAGTCACTTTGCCCCAGAATAATGTAAAAAGCATTGCGTTCTTACTAATGAAAGCTAAGGGAGCTAGACCTTTTCATTATTATATCCATATAAATATTCCTTAATGGCAAGTAAATGTCAGAATTATGATTCTGGCTAAATACAATACACCTCACATTTGAAACAACCAAATACTGTACATGTATTAAACATATTACCTTTTGAGATTTAAGACAACCATGAGGCTGTCTTCATTTTAAGATGATATTTACGACAGCTTTTGTTTCGAGAATTTGAATTCTTCTTCATTTTCATCATCTTGAGAAACATTTAAAGAACTGTCTTAAAGTCCCACCGAAATAAAAAATTACAATGCCTCTTTTTTCATGAAATATTGCAGCGTTTATAGTAAATAGCTTATCAATGTGGGTCTTTCTCTTTTTGAAATTCGTGTGCCCTCATAATCTTCAGTTAAAATCTGAAAATGCCCTTCCGCCCTGTAATGACTATCCATCTCAAATGACGCATGTTAGACGGCTTGGGCGGAGCATCCGTTAGCTCCTCCCCTTCAACTGTCAGTCTGTGCCAGTTCCATTTCAAAATGCGATGACTGTTTTTACACATCCAAACAAATCGCAGAGAAAAACGAAAGCCACGCCCACTATTTTTCTCATTAGAAATTACATTTCACACGGAAATGCGTCAATATAAGAAAAGTAAAAAAGATCGCAAGTTCCGGTTCACGGGGACTTTAAGAAGTTTTTTAATAAAAAAATTAGAATTTAAGAATTTTCTTAAGACTGTTTTGTGAATCCGGCTCTAGGTGGTGTTGAGTGCTATTTATTATTCTCATGCAAAGGCGTCAGCCAATCACAACAGAGCATGTAAAAGTTAAGATGCCTTCACGTGCTCTTAGAAATAATTCCCACTTCAACCTGGAATTAACGTCTGGATTTAGCAACATTAATAGTATTTAGTAGCATTAACCATTACAAGTATCTTTTAACATTAGAAGAGCATCGTTCCATAAATTATTTCCAGGTTGAAGTGGGAATTATCTCATTTCCGAAAGCACGTTATACAGCCTGCTTACATTATATAAAAATCCAGGCTGTGAGGTAAACTAAACATTATTGGCTAATAAAAAGGGGGAGGGGCTACTTTATAAGTCCCTCCCTAACTTCCTGTTTTAGTTAGGCCTACTGTTAACACATCAAACAAATCTGTGCATTTCCATTGATTCTTTGAGTCTTTAACACTGCAGCACCGCAGAAAATATGAAAATCAATCTTACACCTTGAATGATGTCTGATAAACAACATAAACAACAGACACAAACATATGCACAAACACACACAGGAGTCATGAATCACATGCTTAATAATATCCTGCTAAAGTTGTGTATCACAGATTGTGTGGTTATATTCAAACGTGTCTCGTAAATCCTCAGATTTCTCTCTCTTTATCTCTCTCTCTCTCTCGTTTGCTCGGCTCAATATCTGTTTGTGTGTGTAATTTTCCAGCGTCTAATTGTGAATAATCTCTAATTGTTCCGCAGGTCTCAGTTCCGATGGAGTGAATGGAGTACCTGTATTTCATATCCACTATCCCCAAGTGTCATTTACAAGTAATTTAGCTGGCATTATTTATGCAGCGGTCATTTCACAAAGCAATCATGCGAACAGAGAAGCGATTACAGTGAGAGAGAGAGAAGGAGGGTTTGTGTTTGCTGGTATTATTGCTGATATTAAAACTCACTTATGTTCATTATTCAGTTCAGCGGGTTTAAAGATTGTAAAATTAATCTAATGTGCAATTACATAACAAATGCAAGTTGACAGAAACACACACACACACTTTCCGACACTGTGGCTGTGCTTCAAAATTTAGTGCGCTGACTTGTTGTCTATAATCCCTATGTAGGTAAGTGTCATTCATCATTGCACGTATATACAGTATATATATATATATATATATATATATTGCACAAATAGAGTTTGGTGTTAAAATATGAGAAAGATTTACTTAAACACAGGCAAAATACATAGTTCAGTGATCTGTATTGATTTCATGAGCTTGTTGCAATGCATTATGGGATTTCGCTGTCTTTGAAGCATACATGCAATGTATTCGAATCTGGCCGAAATAAATGAACCTTGACTAAAGCTGAATTATTTTATTATTGTTATAAATTCGCCACCTCCTGCTTTGTTTCATCCGTAACTTTCTTTCTTCTTCAGAACACAAAAGAAGATATTTTGAAAAATGTTGATAACCAAACAACACTGAACCCCGTTGACTTCCCATTGACATTTCTCAAAATATCTTCTTTTGTGTTTGTGTACAGATTTACAAACCCATGAGACAGAATAAACGATGACAGAATTGTTATTTAGGTGAAATACCTCTTTAAGAATCGTTACAGCGAGTCTCTGGCGCAAAGTGAGGAAAGCCAATCCAGACACCCACAAACACAGGATGAGATATTTGCAGTGTATAATGGACTCTTGTAATTTAGCCGCGTGTCATTAACAATTCCTGCTGCCCATATGCAAAGAGAGAGAGAGAGAGAACGAGAGAGAACGAGATCCATGTGTAATTAAGTCAAGACATCTCACAGTGCACTGGGTGAGAGGCAGACTCCAGGTCTCTTACATCACCACCTACACAACAATACAACGCCGACACTCAGAAAGTGAATTATACTGTGTTTACAAGGCAACATATCAGAGTACGCTGGAAACAGATGAGACGGGTTATAATGCAATCATGTGCTCAACATTCAACATCTAACCGCATATTTAATCGTTGTGGTACAATATACAGTATCGGAAAAAGTGATAATGCATACCTTGAACCTTTTTATGTCTAAGAAAAAATGTTAATCTAAGCTTTCGTAAGATACCTTTATTGTTAACTAAACAGTAACTTTGTGTTTTGGGAGATTTATAAGGCAGTTATATTTATATTCTGTTTAAAATGCCTGACGCAAGAATCAAAAACAGGGTACACAGCATCTGTGAAGAAGAGAAATCAAAACCTGAAACTCTTTAAAGGGGTCATATGATACGTCTAAAACGAATATTATAATATATATGCAATGTGTAAACACGATTTAAAAATGCTGTATTTTCAGAGGTGGGTAGAGTAGCCAAAATCTTTACTCAAGTAAAAGTACAAGTAACTAGAGAAATTGTTACTCAAGTAAAAGTCACTAGTTTAAAATTTACTTGAGTAAAAGTAAAAAAGTATGCAATGAAAAAACTACTCAAGTAGCTAGTTACTTAGTTACTTTGTTTCTGATTATATAGGCCTACTACATAAAATTAATATTAACGCCAATATTTTAATATTACATTTTAATCAATATTTCTAATTATCATAAGCAGATATCTTTGCAATATACTAGAGAGACTAAAGAATAGACAAACACAGAAGAGACAAGCATTTCTGTACATTTCATCTAGTCCTGATGTCAATGTAGTTTACACAACTTATTTAGAATAATAGATCATGTCAAACTAAAGCATGAACTAAACTCAGAGCATTTCCTTAGATGATCTAGAACATCTGCAGTGCTCTCTTAAATGAAATACACATTTTTGAACAAAGCTCATGTTTTCTCGTGTTGTGTCACGTGTGTGTTGTGAAACGCTCTTACTTGTAAACAAACAGTAAACAGTGAAACACGCCCATCAACAAGTTTTCTTCCTTCTGTTCTTCAAATGTATATTTCTGCAGGCTCACGTCTCTGTGTCTGACAGGTAACGCGCATGTTGCTGTGTCTGACGAACAGGTCGCGCGGGTGCGCGCATATAGCGGGCATTTATCATTGCTGGCAAACAATATGACACATTTGCAGTTTTGATTGTATAGATATAGATTAATATCCACTTCATCCAACGCTCTTTGTGTTCTGCGTGTTCTTAAGTTTCGCGCTACGAGGAGTGAGTAATCCTGCTTCAGATGATTCAGATCGTGCTGCGAACTGAACAAATCATTTGAACTGATTCATTAGCCTATTCAAGTGGTTTTGCCCATTGTTCAATTAATGCTTTCAAAAGAATCGACTCAAAAGAATCGATCACTCGGGAATGCCTGTAAAAAGAGACGACAACCTTGAAATAAACAACGCGTTTTAAAAAGCATATTTTAAAATGAAGGAACGAAGGAACGTCACGCAATGTAAGTTATGTAACGAAGTAAAAGTACAGATTTTCTATTAGAAATTTATTCAAGTAAGAGTAAAAGTACACACTTTTAATTTGACTTAAAAATATTTTCCAAAATGTTACTCAAGTAAATGTAGCGCGTTACTACCCACCTCTGAGTATTTTCCACACACCGTGTATGTTTGTATCTCCTCTTTGCTCCGCCTCTCTGAAATACGCAGATTTTGAACAAAGCTCATGGCTCTGAAAAGCGAGGTGTGCTGTGATTGGCCAGTTAACCAGTGTGTAGTGATTGGTGGAATACTGTAAGCGTGTGAGGGAAATGTGACGCCTCTGACCATATTTGGAATATCAGGTTCCTCTTCAATTGTACTGACAGGTACGCCCACCTTACTTGCTTATACATTTGGGCGGTCTTATTCAAATCAGACCACCAACTGACGTAGATTTGTGGGGGTGTGGTTACACGAGGTGTTTCAGGCAGGTCTGGGTGAGCATTCGCTTTTACATAGAATGCATCTTCTGTTCCCACACTTTCATTTCTGCAATTATACACGTCTAATACATGCATGAGCAACTTATAACACACCAAAGACACAGAAAAACACGTGTTCTCGCCATATGACCCCTTTAATCCTTTGACTGTTTGTTACTTGCTCCAAGAAAACGTCAATGTAGTGGAGCGGGTGAAGAACATTTCTGCTCGTGAGCGCAGTTAAATCATGATTCACACTGAGCATGCTCACCGTGCGCCGCTGGGATTGACAGATTGTGTCATTTCCTCTCTCAGCAGGAAGTGGAAGTGAGTGAACATTAACGAGGAGATACGGCAGCAGATCAGGAGGTCTAGATTTCAGACTGATCATCCATCTGTTCACCAAACAAACTTTTCACCTTCTCACACACACACACACACACAATGATATTTATACGGTACAAGTATTCTATCCCCTCACACAAATAAACATGATTCAGTTTGAATCAATGAATCATCAATTTGAATCGTGTCCACAATGTAGCTGGTGTAGACTTTTGCCATCGTTGTGGGACATTTGGTGGAGTTTCTAAATGAAAGCAAATGTTCTCATCTTCTCTAGAGATACGGGTGTAGACACAAACTATGTAGTGTTGTTTCCATGGCAACCAAATCACGCGATGAAAATTCTTGCAAACGTGAGAAATGTGTAATCGTGCTCTTACCCCCGTGCTGTTCCAGACCTGCATGACTTTGACATTCTCCTGTGAAAAACAAAAAATACATATTTAAACTCAGATCTGTTCTTTTCATTCAACGAACGTGTCAATTTCTTAAAGGAACAGTCCAATGAAAATTCTGTCATCATTTACTCGCCTTCGAGTTGTTCCAAATCTGTATAAATGTCTTTGTTCTGATGAACACAGAGAAAGATATTTGGAAGAATGTTAGCCACCAAACAGTTCTTGGACCCCACTGACCAGAGTAGGAAAAATGACTTTATAATGTTTTTTGTTGAACAGAATTTGTTTTGAAGAATGTAGGACAGCAAACAGTTCTGGGGCACTTTTGACTCCCATTTTAATTTTTTCTACTATGGAAGTCAATGGTGACCAAGAACTGTTTGGTTACAAGCATTCTGACAAATATCTTTCTCTGTTTTCAAGCAAACAAAGAAATTTATGCAGGTTTGGAACAACTAGAGAGTGAGTCATTCATGACAGAATTTTCATTTTTATGGGTGAACTGTTCCTTTACAACAACATCAACAAAAAACATGTTATACACAATTATTTTGCTTTGTAAAATCTGCACACACAAAAGACATTTAACATCTAATACTCTGACAGCTACTTGAATACAGTATATTATTAAAATAATATTTTACATCAGTTTGCTATTTTCAAAATTACAATGAATTCATCCTTAGCTTGCTAAACATCCTTTATCCTTCACGCTGTCTTTTGTAAATCTGTATACAGATTCACGTTCTTTTAACGTTTAAAAAAAAATGTGGGCTCTTACATCACTTAGTTATTAGTGATGACCGCTGTGCCAGTCAGTCAAAAAATCCTATAGCATCAGAATCGTGAAATTGAAGATTAAATCTAATGTATGTTTTTTAAAAATGATGCCCAAGAAGTTCAGAAAGCTACAGTCTGCATTCACATATTTTCAAACATCGCTCTGTAAGAGAGAAAGACTGAAAGTACGAGAATAACAGAAAGCAGATGTTTAGCATATTTTGTCAATGCATAGTGTCTGGAAGGTTTTGATTTGATGACGGTGGACAGGTTCACAGTTTGTGTCTGGGCTCTGATAATCTGTCCTCCTGTGGTTTCAGTGCTGTTGTCCAGAGCGATCGGACCTCAGGCCAGCTGGCTGACACATGACAACCTTGGCTCTGTGCTGTGTTAGAAAGTGAAATCTGAAATCGTGAAATCGTGTCAGGGTCATCATCACATCAACACTCATAACACACACACATGTGAGCAGTTATTAAAGTTTTGATTTTACTTTTATTCATATTTTAAATTAGCTTTTATTTTTAGTTCATTTTAGTTAAAGTTTTTTTAACTAATATTAAAAAGATTTTAGTATAATTTCTTGGTTTATATTTAATGTTGCTATATAAGATTAAAGGGGTGGTGCAACTGTGTGTCATGCATTCTGACTTCTTTACATTGTTAAACGTGCTGTCTTCTCATGCTTAACATGGTCAACTTGTCAAAAAACGAGTTGGGCGTATGATGTAGTATTTCTGTGCTCGATACACTCTTCCAGCGATCGGACAGGTTTCGGAAAGTTTTTTTCGAACATATAAAACTGTTTCGTAACAACTTTTCTTAGTCCCTTATTGGACAATTCTCCCGGAAAAGCACGCGGCGCGGCAGCAAGGAGAGCAGGAGAAGGAGCATGCGCAGACGTCACTTTCACTTGTGTGCAGGAGAGAGAGAGAGAAGTTCAGGTGTTTGTTTGCTCACTGCATTCGGGGGATGAATGTTATATAAACGGTGGATATAACGCTGGATTTGTAGATGGTTTGAAACTGATATATGGAGCCGTCCCAGCGCTAACAGATGCCGGACATGAACCGCACGCGGTGAGTGAAACTAATGTCTGTGTTTTGTTGGCAATGGGTGCGCACGTGCTTTAGTTCAGCCTATCCCCCCCTCCCCGCATGTGCCGTATGCTTTCGGAAATAATCGTACAGCTGTATCTATCTTTTATAAATGTGATCAAACCATAAACTCTTTGTAGATACGAAGTATGCAATACTACTCTATAGGTACTGAAGACTAATATGAGATTGGCAGAAACTGCGTGTGTTAGGGCCGCTTTAATTAATTTTGATTTTAGTTTTATTTATATTTTAAATTAGCTTTTATTTTTATATTTTTAGTTTTTGTGTTAATTTTAATTAAAGTTATAGAAATTTTGGTACATGCTTTTGTCATTTTATAATTTATTAGTTTATTTTTTATGTTGCTATATAAGATTCATTAATTTTGATTTTAGCTTTATTTATATTTTAAATTACCTTTTATTTTTAGATTTTTAGTTTTTGTGTTCGTTTTAGTTAAAGTTTTAGCAATTTTGGTACATGCTTTTGTAATTTTATAATTTATTGATGTATTTTTAATGTTGTTATATAAGATTCATTCATTTTTATTTTTGTTTAGTTTTTGTTTATTATTATAATTTTACAGTTTTAAACTTGCTTCAGTTTATTTTTGAGGAAACATTTCCATTTTTCCTTGAGTTAAGTTTTTACAATCATTTTTAGGTCAATATTTTATTTGATTTTAATGCACATGAACGTTTTCAAAGTTTTAGTAAACTAAAACAACCTTGCATGTGAGACACACACTCATGTTAGGTTTCTATACGTTGTGGGGACTTTCCATAGGCGTAATGATTTTTATACTGGACAAACTGTATACTCTATTGCCTTCCCCTAACCCAACACCCAAAACCTATCACAGAAAACTTTCTGCATTTTTACATTTTCAAATAAACATCATTTAGTATGTTTAATAATCCATTTGAATTGGCCATCTGTCCCCATAATGTAAGTGTGTGCGACTTTTGCATGCACACACACAGTTTGAGAAGAGATGTCAACAATGTGTCAAACTGAGCTCAGATTTGTCTCGTCTGCAATCAAAAGTCAAAATTATTGAAGATCTCAATATGAACTCAAACATTTCTCATAAAATTTACACAAATCCAGATTATTTCACCTCGACAATCCACATTCATTTGCACCTCCACACTCTCATTTGATTCTTCTATATACTTCACACTATTCATTGCCAACACCTTTCCTCACAACTTTCACACACGGCAAACAGAAGTGATATAACACTAATCACACACCTAACAGAACCGCTGACCCCTGCGAGGTCACCGGCACATGAGAGCAGATGGATCAGTGAACCTCCTGCTGGAGTCTGAGCGAGTGATGACACCAGACCTGCGGACCCTCTAAAAGAAATGATGTTGAGCTTTATAACTGTGCATGTGCTGGTAAACAACACATCGCAGTCAAATGATCATGTTGAAGCTTTACAGATGCCCATTTGATGCAAAGGTTGTTTCCAGGGATTCAGTTTTTGGCCAAATTCTAAAAAGTCTAGTCACACAATTCGTGACGTTATGTAATGGATAATGTACAGGCAGCCGGGTGTTATTGCAGAAATAAGTTCTGACAGTGTGATCAGTCTTGTATCACACTGAAGGGGCTTATTTAACGATAACAGCCGGCTGCTTGTGCATTATCCCGCTTATTACACTGCTACTTGCCACATGAGAAAAAAACTGCAAATGTCGCGACTGTCCAATCAGAATCAAGCATTCCAACGAGCCGTGTAATAAGTTATTTTAATCGCACTCATTAAAAGCTGACACTATTAGGGGCTAGGGTTTTGAAAATACAATATTGCTAGAATATAGAATATAGTCTTTATTATACCGATCGAACGTCACTTTTTCTTATTAATGCACATTTCCATGCGGGCTGGAGGGGCAGAGGTTCAATACGATATCTGTTATCTATTATACTAATCGACTAAATGTCTGACAGTCTCAAAAACCGCACATAATGTCATTTAAGTCATGTTATCTGATATGTAAGATATATTTATTTAATTTGTTGTTTTTTATTTCTTTTTTCTTGTACAGCTGCTTTAAATAAATGCAACGTTGTAAAAAGCGTAATGTAAATACATTTGAATTAGATTAAAAGGGAATTTTGAATTGTCTGTCAATGTTTTATTGTTTAGTCGGAAAAAAATGATTCCAATCATCCCGTTCTTCTGTATTTGTTTTATTGCATGTGTGAAAGTCACAGCTACGTTCTTATAAATTTAGAAAGATTTAAAAACTTGTCATTGTCATTGGTGTCAACAAGCCTTAAGGCACTGGGACAATCCCAGAAGCCAAGATGGCCGGCGAGGCTATACTGTAAAAAAAAAACCTGTAAGCCAAAGAAACAGAAACATACCTTAAAATAATATTTTTTCCTGTATAATTACAGGATATATGGAAAAATATCCTTATATTAAGTTGTTTTCCCAGTTTCTCTTGTAAATTTGCTGTCTTTTTCTGTAATTTACAGTATTTCAAAAATAAACGGTAAAAAAAGAAATCTGCTGGGGCGCCAGAAAAAAACTGTAAAATTAACCTCACCCTCCGTAAAATGAATTTATTTTGTTGTTATTTTTTTACAGTGTAGAAAAATGTTAAGCTTGAAAAGAACTCATTTATATTCATTGTATTTAAAGACGTCAAGATGTCAGTAACACTGTAATGGTCACCGGCCATATTTAAACCTCATTTCTGTATTACGATACTTTTATATTACAGTCATTTGCATTAGGTTTGAGCTTTAGAAAACTATAAAAGACTTTGTTTATAGATGTTGTATATATTTATAATATTATTGCACTTTTGGTTAGATCCTAGCTGAATTTCAATGGCCCTGAACTTGTTCTCTGCACAATGAACGTAACATTGAATCTGATTAGATTTAAATGGTGTATATATGAGTGTAGGCCTTAAGATGCCAATGTTCACCACACGCTCAACAAACACCTTCCAAACAACCAGATCTTCCTCATATTAACGCGATAAACGTGCTCCCGTTTCACATTCTGATGCTCTGACGCTAACTGCACACGGCAAACTAGTGTCTCATTAACGTCCATTTCTTATTTCTCTTTTCATTCTGATACAAGCACTTGGGACAAAGTTAGTACATAAAAGAAACATAAAGGCGAGTTTGATGAAGCCAGTAATATCCCTGTGGGCAGACGTTTGTTGACGGAGCGGCAGAAGTTCTCCGTCCTCTGTTGAAGCCTCGAGGGCCGTGGGCACGGGGCCATCCAGACCTCGGCAGAATGAACAGCTTGCCTTAATGTCTAATTAAAACATCTTAAGCACAATTAACACGTCTCACAATATGGTGTTTACCTTCTGAAGTCTTCAGCTGGCTTTTTGAGAGCACATCGAGAAACTCTCACACATTCTCCAACTGAGAAACTCAAACGCCAACGTCCACATGAACATATGCCGAGTTATTTAAAATAATAAAACAGCTATCAGACATATACCATTGGAATATGTAATGCTCTAAAACACACACGCTGACTCAGAGCTTTGTCACATACATTGTTACAGTATTATTGTATTAACGAACTGGAAAAAAATGCCAAATCTTCAAAGTAATGTGCACACATTCTGAAAAATCTTCAGCCGGTGCGCTCAACACAAGTCAAAACTTACATGCAATATGACAATGCAACATTTTTATTAATTCATTTACAATTGAACGTTTTGGTCAATACTGTTATTTAAATTAATAATATTTTGTAATAATTATATATATATGGATTAGTTGGTATATATATTTTAGGGCTGTCAATAGATTTCAAATTTTAATCGCGATTAATCGCACCCTTTTCATGTGTTTAACTGCGATTAATCGCACACGTATAGTGATATTAAACATACACCATTTATTTTGTTTAACATGTTTAGTTTAGTGCTGTCAATCGATAAAAACTAATCCACTACTCTAATAATTTCACATTTTAACTCCAAATTAATGTAGAAACAACACATTTCTTTAACAGCATCATTTTATGAATGAAGCCAACATTCTAATATTGTTGGCTTTGCAACTGATGTCTTTATTAAATATATTATTTTTTTCTACTAATCAAACCCATTATAATAAGTGTGCCTGTCTAAGAGGTAGGAAATATACAGAAAATAAAGTTCTCAAACACTTTACAGTCTTTACGGCTAAAAACATGAAATAAAGACGAATCCTCATTAAAGCTACAACATCACATTGATTTCTTCTTTTCTTTTGTTCTTTGATTAACATTAGTGACAGGAGTCACAGCAGCAGGTTTAAGAGCGCGGCTCCTTTAAGAGCTGCCGCTCTAATGCCCGATTCACAATTCGCGTCTAAAACCGCGTGGAAAATGCGAACCGCGCCGCTTTCTCTCTTCAAATGACCCGTGGTGCGTGCACGGCACTCCGAAAAGTTGAACTATTTCCATCTCCATGCGGCGCGGACGCACCTATAAAAATGTGCGACCGCGTCGCCCCCTATTTGCGCGCGGCTACATTTAAAATAACGGATATGTGTGCGGAAAAGACACGAAATGTGAATCGGGCCTAAGCAGGTCTTGCGCTTCCTATTTTCACTACTCTTTGCATTCATTTAAGACTTTATTTAACTCATGGATGACTGTCCTTGCGAAAATACTTGACAAAATGTGCTTTCTGACATAATCTTGAGTGTTTTTGTTCATTCAAGCACGAAAGAGAAGTAAATACTGGTGCTGTGCTGTCTGACAGATTCTGACGCAGCTTTTCCACCAGATGAGATCGCTGTCGCGTTGAGCCGTGTTCCACAGCCAGAAGCTGTCAATCTATACTGGACGTGTCAATACAACCATTTCAATAGTTTGAAGGCCTTTATATGAATAAGAGCGTGATTATAGTGTAACGTTAGAAAATGATGACAGAAAAAATCCATGTTATGTTAATGGTAATTAACGCGTTAATGTTGACAGCCCTAATATATATACTGTATATACATATACAGTATTAATATTATTATTACATATATAATTATTATAAAAATAATTATAATAGAATTTTTGTTCAGTGTGTACAGATGACTTTAACATAATGGCTATGACAAAAGTTCTGTTTTCATTTATAACAATTTAGAAACAACATCTCAGTGCCAGTAATTTTATTTGAAACATCATATTTTAACATATTACTCCGTATATAATACATATATTTTAAACATTTCATAATGTCAGTTTTCATACATCTCTATGGCTTGCACTGATATGTATTTCCTGTGAAGCTGCTTTGTTTGCAACAGTACAAAATTGTTCCAAGCACTATAGAAATAAATGTGAATATCGCTTGTGCTTATGAAAGCAATGATCCAGGCGAGGTCCTTTACATTACGATCATCTCAGAACGCTCTCACATCATTCATGGTGGATGACATCTCTTACAAATCACAGTAATACAAAACCTCTTTTTGCTTCCATTTGGTATCGGCTCAGATGACAGAAAAAGATTTTCAGTTTTTCGCCACTTTCACCTCTAGGATTTAGAAACTTTAAAATAGTAGATTTAAAGTCCTGACGCTCCACAACACAAACACACAGAAAGAAAGCGAGCATCCGACACAGTGATTTATCTGATTCAATTAGCTTGCAAATGTAAAACAAGTCCGTTCAATAAAGAGCTAAAACCTTCCTTTCTCTCTCTTTCTCTCAATTCCTCCCCCAGCCGCTGCTGTCTGCTGAATAATGACACTGTGTTAATGCTTAATTAGATTAAAAGGCTGTGTAGAACCACATGGAGACCTGTGTGTGTGTGTGTGTGTGTGTGTGTGTGTGTGTGTGTGTGTGTGTGTGTGTGTGTGTGTGTGTGTGTGTGTGTGTGTGTGTGTGTGTTCAGATCTGCCTACATTAGCGTTGTGTTATGGTGGGCAGGGCTGAGAATTTATGACGCACAAAAACCCTGAAACATCAAAGGCATTAAAGAATCCTGATTTATTTCCCGTGAGCGCAGGGGGATATATCACCCATAAAGAGGTGCATGTGTGTCGGGACCTCCCGGGAAGCGTGTGTTTAATGGGTGAAGCTCAGACCGGGCCTGTTTAAGGTCTGTGACCTGAAACACAAATCAGAACATGGAAATAAACAGTAGAGAAGAAAATATCACACGCACGATTAATCCATAACGATTCATGCCTCCCACAATTAACTGAGCATAATCGTTGTGATATTACGGTTTTAAAAGCAAGCCCAAAACTCCCGATTAGGTCAAAAATCATTGCAAAGCTTGTATCTTTTAAACAGGAAATGGAAAAAACTTTCTACTATTTTAATTCTTTTTTTTTGCAAAACCCACAGACTAACATGAAGGGTGACCTTTGATGTATAAAAAAACAAGAAATCAAAAATGTAGTTGCAAGGTTTCATTCTGAAGGTCACAAAATGTTCATCTGTGTGTTGGAGTGTTTGATGACTGATGGACTGACGGAGTGACGGATTGACTGACTGACTGACTGACTGACTGACTGACTGACTGACTGACTGACTGACTGACTGACTGACTGACTGACGGACTGACGGATGGATGGATTGACTGACTGATTGATTGATTCATTGATTGATTGATTGATGATGGATGGATGGGTTGATTGATTGATTGATGGATTGATTGTGTGCTTTGAAATACAGTTTTGAAGAAGTTTAATGGCAGCAGATTATAACATTCATGGGCTGTAAAGTATAGACCTGATAAACATGCTGAAGTGAAATTAAAATCAAAAGTTCTGAACTGACAAAATAATCGTGTTTATTAATCGCGATTAAAATGTTGAGCAAAATAATCGTGACGATCCTTTGACTCACGATCGTGCAGCCCTACAAGGAAGTAAAGAGAAGCGTGTGGTGATACAGAAGTGAGGGCAGTGAGTGATGAAATACAAAGAGCAATTTGGCCAAAATGTTAATCACTGAACTCAAACAGAAACTCTCTAAACACAGACAGTATTTTTTGGCATGGTAAGCACATTCTGTGAGGTCATGTGAAGTGTATACAGGAATATGATCAAATGCACGTGGGATAGTTCACAAAAAAATGAAAATTCCGTCACCTGGATCAATTTCTATTTTTAACAATTGGTAGTGCAGTGCTGACCATAGCAGGAAGAAAAATACTATAGTGATCAATGGTCGATTTGGAACAACTTGAGTAAAAGATGACAGAATTGTCATTTTTGGTTTCTTTTTTCACATTTTAATGTCAATGAGTTTCATTTTTATTTCTTTTTTGTACTGATTTTATCTTGTGTTTCGACAGCAAAAACGTATTGTCTGTATAGCTGCTTTAAAACAGTGCAAAAGGGGGAAAGCGCTATACAAATAAATTCAAATTTAACAGATTTATACAAACTATAATATCCATAAATGTTTAATTTATAATGTAATTTATGTAATATAATATGTTACATTTACTAAGTAGCAAAAAACTACTTTACACTTATACACAAATATTCACAACAATACTGTGTTTTGTCACAACAGTCTATTATTGTGTTGGGGTATTATCTTTGATAGCCCCTCCCCTTAAAGTGATAGTTCACCCAAAACTAAAAAGTTATTCTACACCTGTATACATTTCTTTGTTCGGTTGAACACAAAGATATTTTGAAGAATTTAGGAAAACAAACCGTTCTGGGGCACTTTTGACTCCCATTTGAATTTTTCTACTATGGTAGTCAATGTGCCCCAGAAATGTCAGTTGATAACTTCTTCTGAATATCTTTCTTTGTGTTTAACAGAACAAAGAAATGTTTACCGGTTTGGAACAACTTGAGGTTAAGTAATTGTGACAGAATTTTCATTTTCGTGTGAACTATCCCTTTAAATGGCATATAACAATGGTGCAAACTATAAGTGGTGGCTTTACCTGTCAATCAGCTGACCCTGACCCTAATTGAGCGGTTCCCTGTCAGAAATCTGGCAACACAAAACCACGATCAATATCAGAATTACCTCTAGTTGGTTCTGAAGAAAGAGCCATCTGAATATAACTTCTTTCTATCAGTCACAACACACAGCGACCCTCATTTCTTTTCCAGGCTAAACATTGTCAACATGAGCACAAGGGTCGGGGCTCGGGACTGAGCGGTTTTGGTTGGCAATGAACACCTCGGAGCACGACACGATCGATCGATCGACGCTGTCAATCAAGACAAAAGTCTCAGCTGTATGCCGGTGTATCGTACAATCTGACACAAAAGACCGTTGATGTGTGGCACAGGAACACTCAAAACAAGACACAATCCGCACTGACCTTTGACCTCAGAGTTAGGCACCGCTGTGAGCGGAAGGTTTTCTCAGAGATCTCAGTGAATGTAAAGATCTAGCGCTGGAGGTTAAAGGATTGTGCAGCGTCACGTTGAAAGTGCCTTTCAGAACCGTGTCCTTCAAGCCCGGACTCAACTAAAACACACACATACGCACACACTCACACACACGCACGCGCGCGCACACACACACACATCGAATCACTGGAACTCTTGTAAGAATGTTCAAGTATTGTTCAGACTGGAAACGAATCATTTATGGACCTGTATATTATGATGAGGTGTTTTGTAAACGTGTGCAGTATTCACCTCATACGCTCCCGGCCCAGGGCTGATGTCTTTCCAGCATTTAAAGCGATCTTCCTTTGAGCCGATCAGGGCTAACATCGAGCTTGATTTCACGTCTGGACTGTAATGACCTGGACCTGAAAGCACACATAAACATGTTATTCACAGACGACTGGACGAGTCATAAGTAAATGTGTGTGTCCTCCAGAGCTTCAGTCACCGGGGATGTGAGGGTCGCTGTGGATGAAGGCGAGGTCTCTGGGGGCAGCAGACAGGAAGCTACCGTGTCGCTTTCTGGCTTTTTCACTGCGCGGCTCGCTATAGCGACGGGGGCCGTGAATCTTCTCGAATGATTCGCAGACGTTATACGAGCCCGGCGGAGGCGTATCCTGCCAACAGAGAGTCCAATACATAACCACAGCATCACAAACATCATTTACACAATGTGTTTAGAGCAGGGACAGTGTGTGTGTGTGTGTGTGTGCGTTTGTCTGTCTGTCTGTACGTGTGCGTGTGTTTGTGTGTGTGTGTGTGTCTGTCTATGCATCTGTGTGTCCGTCTGTCTGTCTGTGTGTCTGTGCGTGTGCCTGTCTGTCTGTCTGTCTGTGCGTGTGCCTGTCTGTCTGTCTGTCTGTGCGTGTGCCTGTCTGTCTGTCTGTCTGTGCGTGTGCCTGTTTGTCTGTGTGTCTGTGTGTCTGTGCGTGCGTCTGTCTGTTTGTCTGTGTGTCTGTGCGTGTGCCTGTCTGTCTGTGCGTGCGTCTGTCTGTCTGTCTGTCTGTCTGTCTGTGCGTGTGCGTGTGTGTTCATAAACTGTGCAGTTGTAGATGAGAGACGAGTGTTCGAGCTCATCTCATAGAATATTTGCAGCATATGCATTAGAGTCCGAGTCAAACGCTTTCTTGGATATGAAATCCCACGTAAGGACAGCGCTGTGTGCTCATATCTGAGTTTGTGTAATTACTGATTTTAGATATGGACCGAATTTAATCTCAACTCTCCGTGGAGTGAAACAACACACACTTCTCAGAAAGCTGGAGCGCAGGCGGTGTTTGACTTTCAATACTGAGCTGACATCTCATTCCCGCTCATCATTTATCACAGAGTCTCATTTCAACCCAACATGATTTCCCAGAAGAAGAGAAAAACATCTTTATTTCTCAAAGACTGCTCTCTGATTTTGAAACTTTTGAAACTCCAGATGAGAAGGATGTGAGACTGTGTGTATTTTACAATAAATCGAACTGTGAGAAGGAAGACACCTCCAATAAAACCTCTGTTTATTCTCATTGTTTGGGGAGAGTGAAGGAAATATTGCTCATGTCATTATAGTGATTTGTGTTTCCTGCGGGATTGGAGTTAAATGTGACATCATTATGAGTCTTACTTGAGCACACAGTGAACCCACGAGTCTTTCTGTGGCTGATTTAAAAGCAGCGCTGCTCCGTTTCTTATATAACTCCTCATATGTCTTCACCTGCAACAAACAGCAAATAAACCACATTACACAAGTTCAAATATTTATGAACTGCAGTCCATCAAAAATCCTCGAATCAACAGTAATATTATAGTCGAGATCCATGTGCGAAATACAAAATAAACGCATACTCCTATGTACCGCATACTACTACTATATAAAAGCGGTATGTAAAACTCGACATAAACAGACAATCAAATATTACATTAGTATCGTCTTAATAATAATAACAATAACAACATGTTTTATTTATATAGCTCCTTTCCAGGGCTCAAGTACGTCTTCACAAATTTTTACTGGATACGTAACATTTGTAATCCACATACTACATAAACTATCAAAACCAGATAAGAAATGTAAACATTATTGTGGTTGAGCATTATAGAACTTGAGTTTTTCAATATGTTTTTGTGATGCAAGTCTTATTTTAGGAGTTTCACAATATACCGTCATTGCCAATAACCGTGATATTTTAAATCCTGACGATCAATACCTTCTATACATATGATAATATCATAATAATTCAGCACCCGTTTAAAATTTTGATTGAAGAGCCACAAAGGTTACAAATCTTTCTAATCCCTACACTTGAATTTTAAGTGTGGTTTGTTGAGCAAAAAGAGAGGAGAAATGAATAAATTAAATAATTAAATAAATAAAAATTAATTAATCTGTAAATTTCATAAAATAAACAAATAAAATGAATCATATTAAAGATTAATTTCAATGATATCATTATTTGTTCATAAAAAAACAGTATTTAAATAAATATCACGCTAATATCATCATTACCGTAGATTTCTTTGGCCATGATTACCGTGAAGTGAAAAATCGGATATCAATAACTATAAAATAGTTGAATAGTTTTAATTGATGTACAGTAAATACAATATATAATAATGAATATAAATTAAATATATAATATTAATTATGATATAACCAATCACAGACAGGGCCAGGCGCTTGTCCAATGAAAGCATCTATATGTGTTCAGAACTTCATTTCTCCAGTCTCCTGATGATTGTCTGACATCAGATTCATTATAATCCATCACTCTGCTCATCTCTATACGTTCAGAATCCACAAACTTCTGCAAGTTCACTGCTAACAAGCCGATAAGTTACACAGACACACAGAGACAGCGAGTGGCGTCTCTTTCAGCTGTGATGTTGTGAATCCTCGGCACAGACGACGCAATTGGTCAGAGAGGCGTTTCGGATTAATAGTGTGAAAGTTCCAAACAGCCACATCTGTGAGAACCTACACGACCACGACACTCGCTCTGTGCTCTACCATCTCACCGATGCGGGCGTAGGGCGTGTAGAAAGAAATACAACAGGAGGAACGTTCTAAAACACATCAGCTGAAGTCAGATTGGTTCACGAAGAGGGCAAACAAGACACCCACACCTGAAAAGATTAACATTTTCAAAGAGTTTACTGCATAGATTACCTTAAAATACCTGAGTTTACACTGTTCTGCATTATCACACATTTTATTTACTGTGGTATCTGCCTAAACCAGTGGTTCTCAAACTTCTTCGTCATAAGGCCCCCTTTGTGCAGGGCAGTGGTACTCAACAGGGGGGCTCCAGGATTTAAAATGAGAGAAAACGAGCATTGAAATACATTTTAAAATAAAACTAAGAACAAAGATATCTCTTATTATTTGTCCATTTTTTATTAAATAAAAATCTTTCCAGTTAATATCAAGCTATGAAATATATTATTTTATCATTATCTTTGAATATTGTTGAATACAGTGGGGGGCCTTGGAGTCAAAAAGGTTGAGAATCCCTGATGTAGGGTGCATCGCTTTGCAGCCCCTCAAATAAAGACTTATAATCTTGAACTTAGAATTTTCATTACACCAAAAACATATTTGGTTATACAATTCTGTAACATCAATTCTTTTTCTTGGTGGTCTCAATGCTTGATTGCACAAGATGTATGATAAACTTCTATATTTCATAAATGCCACAAAATCTGTGCCCCCCCTGGATCCATCTTGGGGCCCCTCCAGTTTGAGAACCACTGCCCTAAACATCACTGTTATAACAGTTTTGGGTTACTGCTCATAAAACTCAACAACACGCTAGAAGGAGGTTGCTAGGAAGGTCGTTAAAAAAGATTTTCACCATGGTTTCACTGTGGTTCCCATGGTAACCATTTGCAAGTGCAGGTTTTAGATTGCATGTTTCTGAAAATATGAATGGTAAATAATATCGTGTTCAAGCGGATTCGTGCGATTCATCTGTAAAGGTGTTTGTGAACGTCTCTGTAAAGTCTCAACGAGGTTTCAAGGGCACCGTCAGGTTACTGTTCTACAGACAACGAGGACACGCAAGCCAGGTCGAGGAGCCGCTCACCTTGTACCGCGCCGGTCCCGGGCTCTGCGTCTCTTCTTTACTGGGCTGGAAAAGCTGTCGTGGTGCGACACAGCCGAAGGCTCCGTTTCTTTTGCCCTTTAGATTTGCTTTCTTCAAACTCTCCTGAGCCAAACTATAGTCATACACGTTATAAGAACCAGGACCTGCCGGAGAAATACAAACTGCTCTTTCATAACTCATCTCGGTCACGTTTCATTTGAATTTGTCATCTTTATCTCGACAGATAAATAAAAAAGGACACAAATGCTAATAGTTGACAGAGTTAGAGTACAAAAAAAAGTTTTTTAAAATCCTTACGTTTTTATTTCAGTTTGAGAGTTTGATTTTTTTCAGACGTAAATCTGAAAAATGGTTCTTGCTTTGGATAAAAGGGTCTGCTAAATGAATAAACGGAAATTTTAATGAAAAATCTGATGTAACATGTGACTTTTGTTCTACAGAATAACTGAAAAAACAGTCACACGTAAAACATGAAAATTAAAATCTTTGTATGCTACACACATACACGACAAAAGTCCGGTTTAAGGTGCGACTGTGTGTAATGTTGCCTTTCTTTACTCATAAATCACAGAGTGCTCTTCTTAAAACCCATGAAAATGCTACTGTAATTCCCTTCAACACAACAAACCAAACAGCTTTTTCAAAACCAGTGTTTTATATATCAGGTTTGCACCGCAGGCATATTCCGACCTTCATTTAATCTATAAAACTGCATTTCAGATTCATCGCGACGAGATGTTTTTGACACAGAATGTGACAGAAACACAAACCTGGTGTGGCGTTCATTCTGTTTTCTGGAAGGAATCGCACAGTGCTGAGGCCAAAAGGGCTTTTATTGACCGCTCTGGGTTTCTTCAGAACGTCCAGAGCACCGCGCGGGTCATCATACGCACCTACAGGGGGCGCTTCATCTTTCACTGGACTGAACCTCTGAAAGAAAACTACCGAGGTCACTATAAAGTCAACATAAAACAAACATGTGAAAGCCAAATACTTAGAGAACAATGAGGATGGGAATTTTGATCTATTTTACCCCAGACCCCTGGATCCGTCGCATCCGTCTCTAATCCATGAAAACTAAAAATGTCATTTTGTCAAATCAACCAAATTTGAAGTCTTCTTTAGCAGAACCTTTCATTTTCTTATATTAAAGTGGTCAAAATGACAATTTTCACCTGAGATTTTGGAGATTTTAAGTTATAAAGATGTCAGCATCATTAGTTTAGTTTCCTTTTACACGGAGAGTAGATTTGGGGGATGATGAAAAAAAACATTTTTGTGTTCTTCAAAATTTTGCATGCACGCAACTTAAGAATTATTAAAGATATATCAATGTGCTTTAATACTCCGGCTCTTAATAAGCTTGTTTTTGGTATGTACATCTATAAGGCCCTTTCTGGTACAATCTGAGTGATATGAGAATCTCAAAGTGACACGAAATGGCGCTTTGAAATGACAATTTAATGACACTTTACAAAAATAAGGATGTTACAATCTTTTCATTCCTTTGTAGCGTCATGCCAGCTTCAATGGTTTCATGGTTTTGGTTTCATGGTCATGGCTTCAAAGATCATGGTTTTGTTGTTCAAAAATAAGATTTAAATATAGTAAGGTAAAAATAATGGAATAATGTGCATTGATGAATTATGCCCAATAAGTCCATATGAAGAATTTAGATTCCACATTGATTCAGATGTAAGAATGTGCTCCTGCCTGAGCTTGAGCGAGGAACGGTGGATTTGACACTCCATGTGGATTACTGGCTCTCTCAAACTGACTCTGTATGTGGTACTGTCCTGGACCCGGGACACCCTACAGACATAAACACACAATAAACCCTTACAAAGACAAAAAACAAAGCTTATTCCAGTGATTCTCACAAAATCTTGGTTTCAAGATCTCAAACATGATTTTCTTAAAAACACTTGTATCAACAAATTCCCTTTTTATTCCTATAAAACAAGACGTGGCATGCTTAAAGGCATTCATTTCAAAACCTTTACTGACGGTTTAACACAATTAAAAAGAAAATACAAAAAAAGGTTTTAAAAATTCTCATTACCGTAACCAATCTCATAGCATGTTTTGGTAAAAGCAAGTGAAGCCAGAGCAAGTTTTTATTAATCATACATAATAAGACATGAATGAAGTATATTTTAGTAGAATATTAAATGTAAGATCTCTTTAAATGTTGTAAACGATCTGTATCGGTCATGAGAAGAGAAAAAGTCGTGTACACAGCGTGACAAGAGAATATTACGTTTTTAACTAGAAAAGGTCATTTGTTAACTACCTTTAGGCCACCAGATGTGTTTCTTCACATAAAATCAAACTTAATGTAAATATCTTTGTGTGTGTGTGTGTGTGTAAACAGTCTTTAAAAAACGTTTCGGAGGATGAAAATATCAGTCCTGGACACTTCTTTCTTCCACTATTTCTTCATTTTCATTATACATGAATAGAACACCTAGTAGAATATCCGATTGTTTTTTTTTCACAATATTTTAATTTTTCTCTGTTTTAATTACACCATATAATGCATTCAGGCAAATCTGGAGGCGTTACGGTTATGAGAACTTCACCAGAAAAAGCAATAAAATATTTAAATAATTCATTCCTATGTCAGAAGGGTTATTGTGATCATTTTTTGTGTTACCGAATTGTATGTTTCATCATTCAAATCTTTACTGCCATGATGTTTCAGTAATGCAACAGTGCTCTCTACAGGTAGAAGAGAACAGACACATCCCAGCTTTATCAGCCGTCAGTCGCTTGAGTTTTATAAAGAGAGACTATCTTATATCCTCTGTATTTGTCAAGGTTTGGGGTCTCAACACTTTTAAATAAAAGATAGAAGTGTTACCCAGAGGACCACTGGTGAAATAAAAAAAATATGAAACGGCTGTAAGTTTTGAATAGTAACTTAAAACAGCTGCTGAAGATACGAGTAAGTAAAGTGTTCACCTTCTTCTCCTCCTGCTGAGCGATGAGCTCATGATATCGAGGGAGGATCAGCTCTGGTCGACCTCTCTGTTCTCGCCTCAGATTTACATTCTCATAAAGAGCCGTGTGATCCCTAAAACACACACAAATATCCCATCAAACACAACTACACGTGCAGCAAATCATCGGAGAAAGTGTCAATATTTTATTTGTTTTTCCTTTAACCTGTCGTAATAAAAACTCTATGAACGCCTCTACAGAAAACATCAAAAATGTCTAAAGATTATATAGAATGAGGTCATCTATCTGTATATGTTTGCTGAATCTTTCTAGGGCCGTCTGAAACTGAAAAGTTTTTAGATGGTTGATGATTTATATTATAATTGATAAATGAACTCAGTCCATCAAACTGACTCCTGTGGTTCATATTGTCCTGGTCCTGGCCCGTCTGCATCCTTCACCTGATCCCTCCGGCCCATCATTTGGCTGAAGTTCACACCTTTATACTTCTGAGATGAGAAGAGCTCCTCCTGTCATAAACCACACACAGATTCACTTTCAGCTGAACTAATAACACGGACATAATGTTCAGGTTTGATGAAAACTCTCTCTCGCCTCGATGAACAGCAGTATGAACTACATCGATACATGGAGTCCAGCCAATTTACATTACATTTAATCAATTTGCAGATGCTTTTATCCGGTGCGACTTACAAATGAGGAAAAGCGCAAGCAATTTATCATACAGAAGCATCGATATGACAACATCAGCAACACTGCAGTAAAGTTTAACCAGGACCAGTTTAAAGGCGGAGGAAATATAATGGTCACGAAATGTCACTTCTGACTGAGAGAGAGTTACTTCTTTAATTGGTTACTTACATTTATATAGTGTTTGTTTAGTTCAATCACAGCATTTTTATTTTGTTTAATTGTTAGTTGAATGATTCATTATTTGCACTACTTGCATGCATATGTAATTCATGCCAATAAGGGACACTTTCATTTGAAACACACAGAAAGAGAGAGAGAGACGAGTGAGTGAGTGAGNGAAGCATCGATATGACAACATCAGCAACACTGCAGTAAAGTTTAACCAGGACCAGTTTAAAGGCGGAGGAAATATAATGGTCACGAAATGTCAGGGGGAGTGAGGGAGGGAGGGAGGGAGGGAGCTGGAAACATTTCATGTTTCCAGCTCTTCCTTATTATCATTCAAAATCATAAAAGCAAATCGTCTGAAAGAAACTACATGCTTCAACAAGGGAGACTTACATCCAATCTGAATCATCTTTATCGGGGACACCAACTTGCCATACCGCGACAGCACTTGAACAAGTACATCATTCTTAATGAAGGGCGGAACATTAGACAAGATAACTTTTTTGGACGGAGTAGAAAGGGGAAGAACCGATCACTACACCACTTTCAACCAAAGTGTTAGCTAAATCGACTGAGTGAGAGAGAGTGAGAGAGAGTGAGAGAGAGAGAGAGAGAGAGAGAGAGAGAGAGAGAGAGAGAGAGAGAGAGAGGCCAGCACTTTTATAAAGGACATGAAAACTGATTAGATTAAATCGGAGTCCAGCATCTGCTGCATTATTGTAAGTGAATGTTGAAATATAAAGTAAAGTCTAATTACTGAGGGTTTGCGTTTTTGACAGTAAAATGGACGAGCACAGGGCTGTGTGACTTTTAAAATAATACAGCGGTCATTACTCATGAAAATAACCCCGGGCCGGCACTAATGATCCACAGCAACAGAATTCTGGTAATGGACACACCTGACCTCTCCACACGCACACACACGCACACACTCACACACACACACGCACACACACACACGCACACACACACACGCAAACGTGTCCAATACACACTCAACCTATTCTCTTCACAGTCTCAGTGAGCTGCCTCCATAGGTGGCATATAATGATGCCGTCTTCTTCAGGCCAAATTTCAATCAATCAATAAATGTATTTATCTAGCACGTTTAAAAAAAACCCGAGGTAGAAAAAAGTGCTGTACAGGCAATAAATAACTAGACAGAAATGTAAAAAACACAATCAACAAACATTAAAAAAATTCTCAAAGGGTAAGAAAAGACTTCAGTTGGGATGTTGCCTGAGATGACAGCCGTACATAGAGGCACAAGGATATCCACACACACACACACACACACACACACACACACACTGACCGGTGCGGGACTGTAGAAGGCTGGGCCAAGGGTCTGGTCTTTGATGGGGGGATTGAATCTGTGTAGGACACCCCGAGGGTCTTCTTCGTATCCAAACGCCTGTCCTGGAGAAGGTATGGATGGTGCATCAGGACTCGGCAGCAACTTCACTCCTTTAGAGAGACCCTGCTGATATCATATATTTATACACATCAGATGACACAATGAAAACAGACTAGCTGTTTCTTCCATGTTTGAAAAATATCATGTTTTGATCTGGAGTATTAGTTGTTTTCTATACAGACACATTTAAAAGTGTGTGAAAGTCGGTGTTTAATGATGGTATCAGATAAAATAATATCAATAAAAATTAAATAACAATTTTAAAGGTAGCTCACATAACAATGAAATGAGTTTGCTCAGCTTAAAATAAACAAAACTTTAAACATATTGTTTGAAATGTTCAGTAATGCATATAATAGTCAAATAAGGCGGAAAGTGAATTAAAAAATAAGACGTTTTTTCAAAATTATACTTTGCCTACAGAAAATGAATCCATTAACATTTGCTTTGTGACATTTACTTCCTGAAAATTAAACATTTCCTCCAAGGCCAATGAAGTGTTTCACTCAAATTTATTTTTATTATTCGTTTATTAAAAATGAAACAATAGCTTGACATTAATAACGCCTCACCCTCGGGCTTTTCTCTGGATGATTCATTCTCTTTCCTGCAGGGGAAACATCATACGCTCCTGGTCCTGGAACATCTGACACCACGTCCTCAAACCGTTTCGATCGGTTCTGAAGACTGTTTCCTCCCACAATATGACTCTGTATTTCAGTTTAAAGGTACATTTACCACAGACATCACGACAAAACGAGCGTAGATGGAGTGATGTCATACCCTGATGATGTCACTGTTGTACTGTCCTGGGCCTGGACAGATCAGATCACTGCCCGACCTCAGGAACCCTTGATCTCTGCTGCACAGCGAGAGGAACGGGGCGTAAGAGTCTGAAGAAACACAAACACACAACTGCATGACACATTTGACCATTTCTTTTGCTGTTCTGACACATTTGGACACCAATATCATGGTTCAAATCAATTCCATTCAAATTTAGTTTTTTATAGTTTTTCACAGCTTTGCATTGATGCACAGCAGCTTTAAATACATATTAATACAGACCGTAGTTTAAACAAAAGAAGAAAAAAAAGAGTAAATTATGTGTGTGTGTGTATTTGGGGTCTTATGCTGCCTTCACGTGCTCTGGGAAATTCAATACTTCCCACTTCAACCCGGAAGTAACATGTGGATTTGGTAACATTAAAAGTATTTACATAACAAATTAATGTTACTAAATATTTACTAGCAATAAAACATTACAAGTATATGCTAACATTAAAAGAGCACCGTTCCATTATTTCCGGGTTGAAGTGGGAATTATCGAATTTCCGAGCGCACGTGAAGGCAGCATTATTCCAGTAGGATTATTCCAATGGTGTTCTATAGGTTTCCACTGTCAGATAACATCCCACCGACAACAGAACAAGCATTACCAGTCGAGACTCAAAGAAACCATTATAATTTCCATTAAAACCAATACAATTCTCATAATATGACATTACATTCATCAGGATCTCTAGTTTCAGATGTTTTCTCAGCAGGGATTGTACTTTTTTTTTGCACGCGCAACGTTAGCCCTTTACGTCACATGTGCAGAGGGTTTAGCAAGAACTATCGAAGAACTGTAACTTTTTAAGATGTTTTTCATGTTAAAATCAAACTTACCGCCTTTACTGACGTGAGATCTGCTGATATTATAAGATCCTGGTCCAACACCAGACGTGCTGCTGTTTAATGTCAGTCTGGGAGCTCGATCATACATGTTTATTTTTTGTATTGTAGCGCAACTAGTGTAGTTATTTGACTGTAACACTGTCTCCTTCGGTCAATGAACAAACGCGTCTCCGCGTTGCCTGGACGCCAATTACGAGCGCTACTGTGCTAACAGGTGTTCGATTTCATGGAGCGTTGCGCAGACCGGTAGGGGTATGAAATAACAATATCGCGAGAGCATACTGATCTGTATGCTTTCGAATTGATCTCGCGGTATTTTACTGTCACAGCGTGACTATTCTGAGCAGCGCTGCAGCCACGGAGACGTTTCCACGGTTACTTCAGGTCAGTTGGGTCTTCATCGTAGTAGGAAAAGTTTCGTTGCCTAAACACTGCCTGCGCTGAAAATGAATTCGCTTCAGTGAATGGAAAGACATATTACTAAGCTATGTACAGCAAAAAGAATCGATCAAATCGGCTTTTTTTGTGATGCAAAACATAAAAAGTAAACAAATTAGTTCTGGATCAGGCTCTCGTATGTAATATTTAATTCTTAACCAACTTTGAATTTTGTTTAAATGGGAGCTATCTTTTAATACATAACTTTGCACGTAAATTGTAAATGGACTAAATAATAAAGTAATCAAATATTTATATATGTAGTAGAAAATGTAATACATGATAAATTGCTGGTTTTAGACAGACACGTGTTAGATTTGTACACATAGCAAACAAAACCCACTTTAAGGGCTCTTTGAAGTGACTAGGGCACAGAGATGTTTACTTTAGATTTGGCCACGCCCCGCGTGTGTGTTCGTCCACACCGACAGGCGGCGCTGCGCGTTCACATCAGCTGACACTAACCTGCGCCGAAGAACCGTAAACAAAGAGATCCAGTAGAACAGGGTCACGGAACCGCAGCGCCTGCTGCCCTAAACATCAACTGTGAGTTTTAATCAAATGAACACACATTAACCACCACACAATCCGTTCGTGTACCTAAACAGCTCATCGGGTTGATAGTTTTGTTTGTTTGTTTTTCGCCCGCAGTGAAAGCAGGACACGTTGTTGGTCGAGCATGCCCAGTAACACGGCTCAACTCTTGGAGTCAGACGACACCGAACCGGATCTCCCGGTACCGGTACGGAATCTGAGCGGGTTGAGTCTGATGGATGATGAGAGTCTGTCAGAACCACGCGATGTTTCCCATCTGTGTGTGTTGGGTGCGGTTTTGGACCTTCAGCCATTATGTCAGCCTGGATCAGACGAGGAGAACATCAACAACAACCTCATCAGACACGATGGTGATCTGGAGCAGCTGAGGGCCCGGGCCGTGCCTCCAGAACTCACCGGTATGGAGGTCTCCGGGCCGGGCAGGCTCTTTCAGGATGGGCCGGCTGATGTGGATTGGAGGATGATGATGATGTTGGACGATGGAGAGAGATGTGCGCTCAACACCAGGAGGAAGAGTGTCAACACTACAGAGTGTGTCGTCGTGCCCACATCTGAACATGTGGCAGAGATTGTTGGCCGACAGGGTGAGTTTGTTTTTACTCATGAATGTGGCATGTTTTATCCTTTATGCCTTCTTAAGATGTATTTTATAACTTCTTTCTTTCTTTCCTTCTTTCTTGTTATTGCTTTAATGTTGTAATGTTTATTACAATTAAAAAGTATACAGTATATATATTGTCACTCATCTTGTCTGATCTTACAGAGATTCAGGTTCACACAGAAGATTTTTATTGACATTTAACTTGTGCCTATTTGTGAAAGTGTTTAGTGGTCAGACTGGGTTTAGACTGTCAGTTTTATCTGTGTTTTTATGTGATTCCAGACTGATCTGATGACTCTTGTAGTTCCGGGTGTGGAGTAGTTAATGCCAATGTTTTCAACGTAAAAATCTGAATTTGTATTTTCTATTAATAATAAATATGGAAAGTTTTACAGTAAAAAAACTCAATTTGGTCATCTGGTTCCTTTTAATGAATTGATATAACACCTGAATTACCATACTTACATCCCCATCAGCCACATGGTTATGAATTATTTTGTGTATTTTTAAATATCCAAACTTATGCAGGTGATGTAAGTGGCTTTCGTAATATACATTTTGACCTCATTGAACTGCACGTGACTTGTACATCATGTATTATGACTGCTGTGCTTATCTCTAATGACATTTCTTAACTGTATGACAACATGTTGAGTAATACCAGAGCTCGTGTAAGTTAGGACCAGTGAACTCTGATGTCATGGAAACAGATTTCCACAGCGATGCATTACAGCAGGAGCTGTAGGAAGATGTTTTGTTATTAATCGAAGTTGACTCGTTGTCTATCGCGATTGATTCACGGCTCGGACTTTGACAACGTGTTGACCTGTGTTTTGTATCTCCGCTCACTGCAGGTTGTAAGATCAAAGCTCTGAGAGCAAAGACCAACACCTACATTAAAACCCCCGTGAGAGGAGAAGAGCCGGTGTTTGTTGTGACGGGACGGAAAGAGGACGTGGCCATGGCTAAGCGTGAGATTCTGTCGGCGGCCGAGCACTTCTCGCTGATTCGGGCGTCGAGGAACAAGGTGGCGTCAGGCGTTGGGCTCAACAGTGTCCCTTGTCACCCGGGTCAGACCAGCATCCAGGTGCGGGTGCCGTATCGAATGGTGGGGCTCGTGGTCGGGCCGAAAGGAGCCACCATCAAGAGGATCCAGCAGCAAACTCACACCTACATCGTCACTCCGAGCCGTGAGAAAGAGCCGGTGTTTGAGGTGACCGGCATGCCTGAGAACGTGGACCGAGCGAGGGAGGAGATCGAGGCGCACATCGCTCTGCGTACCGCCGGAAGCGTGGATTTCAGCGTAGACGATGACGACTTCCACTACAACGGCACAGATGTCGGCTTCGAGTTGGGCGGCAACGGAACGTGGCTCTTCTCCAGCAGCGCTTCACGTGTCAATAACGCCAACTTCCAAGTCAACGGCGCCGGCTACCGCAACGACAGCTCCAGCTCGCTCGGAAGCAACTCCAGTGAGTCTTTCTACAGCAGCGGCGGGATGGCGGATCTCAGCCCCGGCAGCGGGGGATGTACGTTCTGGTTCGGTGATACCCAGCTGCCCCTAGGGTCGGACGATTCCGCAGGATCCACCAATCAGCATCAGACGGCTTGGAACGCCTTGGAACGCGGAGGTGCCAGTTTGCCAACCACGCCGCGGCTTTCTCCGTCCCTCCTCACCCGTCTGTCTCCATCCCTTCCGGAGGCGCTGGATCATCCGCTGGCTCGGTTGGTGCAGGAGAATTCCCAGAGCCTTCCCGCCTTTGGTCCGGTATTCTCCCCTTCGAGCGACAGCGTGGGCTCCGGCTCCCCGCCCAGCA
This sequence comes from Triplophysa rosa, assembly GCF_024868665.1. Lineage (NCBI taxonomy): Eukaryota > Metazoa > Chordata > Actinopteri > Cypriniformes > Nemacheilidae > Triplophysa > Triplophysa rosa. The sequence continues at coordinate 35,361,230 of NC_079891.1, read as the reverse complement.
CTCACAGCTACACCAAACACAGCCAAGTCCCTGCGTGCGACCGCTGCGGCGGAGGAGACGGTGTGGCCGCGCTCGTCCTGGGTGGGCAAAATCTTCTCCGTCCGGAGTGTTCCAACTCCATCCTGCAGAGCACATAAAGCTCTCTGGCTACGCCAAATGTCCATTGACGTTCATTGGGATCATGAGAAGTAAACTGGGGGTTTGTTTTTTTATATTGATACTTTCTTCTTTATGATGGGAAAAGCAGGTTTAGATACAAAAAATCAAAGCTGAGTTCATCTCAAAGATTTCTCCTTTGTTTTGCTGCTAAAACGGCGTCAACTACATGTTTTTGGTTTCCTCATTTCCACAGTCAATAAATACTAAGTTTACATTTTATGTGCCTGATACCACGGCAGCGTTACGTCAAAACATTTGTGCCCTCAAAGTTCGTTTTCCCCACACGTGGCCAGAGGAGAGCTGTCCTCATGATGCCTTCAAACATCTCCATCGTCATTACCAAACTCTCTCCAGCAAAATCATTGGGCCACAGATCTATTCCTACGTCAATCGTCAAGCGCTCATTTTGTGAACACGGCCCATTACTCGAGTATGTTTGTGTGATGACTCTCATTGCCTTAACGTGAACGGGTCACTCTCAAAGTCCAACTGTTGACACGGTGTCATTGAACTCCGAGAAACCCTGAAGGCATCGGCCATCTGGAACCTCTCAAAATTAACTTTCTATTTCTTTTTGTACTGTTTTGTAGAGTTCCTGTAGTTTTTATTTCATTTCCAAATTGACACCTGTCAAGATGAAAGATTATTTGGCAAGCGGTGCACTGCTGTTTGCTTGAAGTATTAGCTTGTAGAGTATTGAAGTTAGGTACTGTAGCAGGAATCTGCACACCTGCATGTTCTTATTATCTCGAGATTCCTTCAAAGCCAAGGATTCGATATATATATATAGAGAAATATATACACACTGCATTAGATCTGCAATGCATACTACCATATTCTTATATTATGAACAAAACGAAAGTCCTGCATTAAACATGACCTGGAAATTTATGTTTATCGGAGGGATTTTTACCGTCACACTGCTACGATGTTTTTGATCATTCTTTTATTATGTGTGTATCATAGACATATATATAAATATACACACACATGTGTTCATGTATGTAGGGACGTGAAGGCGTATAAGTTGTATTAAAGTTTGAAATATATTTTATGATAAATGGCCTTACTGTCCTTTGGCCAAAGCACTGATATTATATATTTGCTGTAAAAAAGAATTAAGATTTTTATTTTTCTGATATTAAGAGTTCCTTAATAAATTGTTTCATTTAAAACACTCCCGAGTGTTCGACTCGTTTCATTCTGCGTTACTTCGGTTAGTTTGATTTCAGCTTCCAGTGCAACAAACTCAATGAACCCCGTTGAAGAGAGAGAATCTCACGCCTCAATGCTATTTCAAAGGAATAGTTCACCAAAATTGTAAAATGCTTGATGTTACTTTCTGCTAGTGTTTTCAGTTTTATAAAGTGTTAGTTCACCCAAAAATGTCAATATTCCCCCTGTACGTGACACTTTCTTCAGAGGAACACAAAAGAAGATATTTTGAGAAACGTCTCGGTGGTTTTGTGTTCATACAATGGAAGTCAATGGGGTTCAGTGTTGTTTGATCATCAACGTGTTCTTCAAAATATCTTCTTTTGTGTTCTGCAGCAGAACGAAACACACAGGTTTGACATGACGTGAAGATGAATAAACGACGAATTTTCATTTTGGGTGAGCTGTCCCTTTAAGGAAAGCTATTTAATTTAAAGAAATGATTTCAGAGGAAATTTGTCCACAAATTTCATTTTAAAGTTAAATAGTTCAAAGAAATTTCTCCAATCATTACTTGAAACAAGTTTACGCCTCCATTATTTTAGTGGAAAATAACAGCAGAGTTTAAAAATCTGGCCATTACACAAACACTGATACAACAGTTAATCGAGTTACACTGTTTTGTTTCGTAAATGATTCTCATGTATTGTCAGTACTGGGATGGTGCGACAGTCATGTGGTGATGTCAGACTTTATTACATGATGACATGCATCTAAAGAGTTTTAACAGATACATGAAGAAACGACGGTCTGGAAAATAAGCATCGGTCACACCAGAACAACAGGTTGAACACGTCTGTCACTCACGCACACGTACAATAGCCCACGCTCTGTTTCACACACAGCCAATATAAACTGTAAACAGTCTGTGTGTGCCATAACAAACATTTGAAACGGTACTATAGCACACTGTTGTTAAATGACCTCATTATGTTGCATTTAGCAAACTCGGAAATTAGAAACAGGTTTGTGAAAACATTTCAGCAGGCTGAGCAAATTGATATTAAGGATAATTCAAAACATTGGAAATGAAATGTCAACTGGGAGCATTGCATTGTGGAACAGTGACCGTCTCCACGTGTTCTGATTCACGCTGTACACACTTTGGGTATTCCATGCATACAGTAAATCGCTATACACGCTGCAAAAAGTACAGTATGCCATTCCATACGTTTAGATTTAATACTGCTTTTCTATACAGTATGATCGGATATTACAGTTCGCTCCATCTCCATGACAACATGAACAAACATCACTAATGTAAAAGAAATGCAAAATAAGAGTCACACAAAGAGAACATTTACAGAAAAACATGTAGGGTTAGTCAAACAACCAGTTGAGACCCGTTCGTGATATCAAGTATTGGGTTTTAAAGGGGTCATATGGCGCAAACACGTGTTTTTTTTATGTCTTTGGTGTGTTATAAGTTGCTCATGCATGTATTAGACGTGCAAAATTGCACAAATGAAAGTGTGGGAACAGAAGATGCGTTCTATGTAAAAGCGAACGCTCACCCAGACCTGCCTGAAACACCTCGTGTAGCCACACCCCCACAAATCTACATCAGTTGGTGGTCTGATTTGACTAAGACCGCCCAAATGTATACGCAAGTAAGGTGGTGTACCTGTCAGTACAATTGAAGAGGAACCTTATGTTCCAAATATGGTCAGAGGCGTCACATTTCCCTCACACGCTTACAGTATTCCACCAATCACTACACATTGGTTAACTGGCCAATCACAGCACACCTCGCTTTTCAGAGCCATGAGCTTTGTTCAAAATCTGCGTGTTTCAGAGAGGCGGTGCAAAGAGGAGATACAAACATGCACGGTGTGTGGAAAATACAACGTTTTTGAACATTAAATTGCATTACATCTAAAACAAACCATAATATTCTTTATAGCCGTGTCATATGACCCCTTTAAAAAATCATTCTACATTGAAATGAATAGCAGAGTTCACCCCACAACTATAACAAAGATGCAGAAGAACGATATGGTTGAGATCACTTTCAGAGCGAACCCTTTCCAGCTCATGAACGATAAAACATTGACAGCCAATCAAAATCCATTTGAATTTAGAGGGCTAAAAATAAACATCATGTTATTGTCATTGGGATGGATGCTAGAATAATTGTTGTTTTTGAATGTGAACGGGCGTTTATTCAGTAAAACAGATGGTTGATCTATCCCAACTGTGCTGGGATTCTACATCAAAGACGTTATACCTTCGGGAGCATCTTAAGAATTCATATTTCCTTTTGTGCTAACAGTGCTCACCATTAATAATGTATGAAGGTCCATCTGTCTGATCTCTGAGAGAATCAGCACAAGAAACAAAGAATAGATTGATAATATTGAGACAAAGCCCTTATGCAGTCATAAAGTACAAGCATACAATACATTTTGATACAAACAAGTGAACATTAGCTTTACAAAAATAAAGTAAAAGAGTAAAAACACAAAGAACAACATTCTGACCATGTACACAATGCAAAGAATTTCTGTGTAAACTGATGGTGACGCCTGTTGTACATAAATTGTCCCTTTACTTCCATAATCCATCGCACAAATTATTTACAGTATGCTGAAATTCACTGACCTTATGTTTCATGATTGAAAGCTGATTAAGAGGAGTGACACCACTGTATGTTAAGACAAATCTTGATGAAATGCAATATAAAAGTCTTCCAAGATTGTTTGAACATCAAACACAAAAGTCTTAAGTGTTTAAAGTGTCATTTCGCAGTGGTTTGAGAAACAGTCCTGTCTGATGTAACGGGATTAGAGTGTTGTTGTATTGCTGGTTTTCAACAGTGTGATGCATATAAAGAGGCGTGACAAATCTGTCATGGGTAGGGTCAGAGGTCATAACTGGGGAAAGTTATAAAGGTTTTAGCATCAGTCCAGAGGTTGTGGGTCAGCTATGGGCATGGTGTGCAGAACCTCATCCAGGAGCTGGAGAGCCCGATGCAGATGAATCTCGATCCAACACGGCGTCTCTTTGATGCCCTGGCGGGGGTAATCCGGACCCCAGCCCTTCACGAAACTCATGCGTAGGATGCAGAGACGCCGCAGGTCGTCCACACCAATGCCCGCCGCAGCAGACAGACCTGAAAACGGAACGGGATTGTGTTAACATCACACCAAGACCCTTTTTATCATACAATGACCAGTGTTGGGCAAGTTACTCTAAAAAGTAATTCATTACTAGTTACTAATGACATATTCAATAGTGTAATTACATTACTGTACAAGTTACTCTCTCCAAAAAGTATTTCATTACTGATTACTAATTACTTTCTATATCCTACATCAACCTTGATTAGTTCAGCGATTCAAGGATAGACATGAAACGGCTCTTTTAATTCATTCAAACAAATAATATAAAACTACGTAAAGTAGTATTATTAACTGACCAAAGTATTACAAATGTGAGACTTTGAATTTTGATGTCAATTCCACTATTTCAAGAAGTAGAAGTAACTTTAAGAAAAAATTAGAGTAATCCCTTACTTTTCTTTTACAAGGGAAAAGTAATTAAATTAAAGTGACTAATTACTTAGTCGTTGTCAGTGTTGGGTGTGACTAGTTACTGAGACTCACTGATAGCAGGAGCGATGCCCCCCACTGATCCTGGACCCAGAATATTCCCTGCCACCGCAGCCGCCTGCGCAGCCACCGCAGCCTGAGCCGTACTTGCCTGCTGCTGCATCTGCCGATGACACTGACGCAAATCAAACACCTGCAGACACAGAACACAGATGTCAGGTTTGATTTCTGACAAGCAAATGTGCTGCTTCAATATTCATTGAACGATATTTATTGAACGATAAGACAATTTAAAATTTTAAATGCAACGTATGTAGTGAAGACATATATTTAGTGATTTTTTTGTGTTATTTTTACTTTTTTTCTTTAGTAGGATATTTTATATAATGCTCACACATTCATACATTTAAAATGTGAATGAAGTGAAACTATATTTTCTAGCACATTTCTAGAATTTACAAAGAACGTGTCATTTCACGGTATTGTTTCTCAGTGACGGCGGCTGTAAACACACGACTGAAACGGTGTTTGCGTTACCTTTATGTAGGCACTGGGGTAAATTTTATGTACAGCATCACCCGGAGCTCGTCCGGCCTCACGGTCCAAATAATAACTCTGAACAAACACAGCATGACCACTGAGACAGCGAACCCACACGTCCCCCTCGCCCTTACACTCCAGCTCAACCCCTTTACCGATATGAAGCCTTCCGGAGACAGAGAGAGAGGTGAAGACTTTAGTCCTAATCAAAAGGGACATTTCATTGGAGTCAACAGAATGACATGTTCTGAAATATATTCCTGCCTGGCTCTCTCGATGGCTTCCGTGCGGTGAACGTTGCTCAGCTGGCCGAGACAGAAGCGATCTCCACCCGATGGGTCCACGTAACCGTCCACCGTCACGACGGGACAGTTGGAGGGCACTTTAAACATCTCGCCCACCTGAATGTCCATCTCGAAATACGCAATAGAGCACCAGTAATCCGGAGCTGAGAGACACGCGGAGCATAAGCATGACAGAACTGTCACGTACCGCAGTATTAACTGTGTGAACGCATGCATGCCAACCAAAAAAAACACTGTGATTTAACGTCCATCATGATTCATCTCACAGCATGCATTTCAGTTTAGTGTGAATTGTGACCCAACCCTCACCTGGGTGGCTGGATACGGGTGGTTGGAACGCCAGCTCATTATGAACCGACCCTGAAAAAGAGAAACGTCCAGTTGAAATGACAGCGGGCAGTGATGTCAGAGTGACAGATAACGGCGACTCACAGTACTGGCCCGTGTGAGGCAGAGGTGGGTGATGTTGTAGGTGGCCGTTCTGATGCGGGATGCTGGGAGGGAAACTGCTCCCTCTGGGCCATGAGCTTGGAGCATCTAACACAAACAGACGTGCAAATATGAAACATTCATCTCACGAACTGAAACTATATCACATAAGAAATAAATAGAATGCAACCACATACTTTGTACAAAGGCGGAAAATCGTGACTTACTAGGTGGACCGGCAGCCATACTGGTGAAAGCCAAGGTGGAGGCGGAGCTTGCCGAGTCAGGCGGAGGCAGGAGGACGGGGCTGTTGAAAGCGTCAGTCAGGGCATTGGGGGCGGCAGCATGCTGGATGGTTTGAATGCCGTGTCCTCCGCCAGCAGCAGAATGTGAGGACTGACCCTCAAATTCGTCCTTTACTATGAGCTCTCCACTCGGCCCTACGTGAACACACGCAGCGTGACGTATTCATCTATCTACCAATCAACTGAAATCATGCGATTTATGTGAACGAAAAGACACCGAGGAGCGATACGAGGGACATAAAAGTAGTAAAATATCAATTAAGTTACAAAAGACCATGTGGGATGTACTCACCCGGTCCTCCCAGAGAAAGCACGGACAGATCTAAAGATGTCAAAGAAGTTGGACCGTTCAGTTAAGTGAAACAGCCATGACCTATCCCATCATCTAAATACAACTTAATTTCGTGCAGGATGATGCAGATAAAGGCGTGAAACGGTTTACCGATGCTGGGAGACACGACCCTCTCGTAGTGGTACGGGTTCACACACACGTTGTCACACTTCAGGTCGAAGGCAAACTGACAGTATTTCACGTGCTTGAGTTCATTCTTGTGCAGGTCCGGCCATCGCCACAGTCGTGCGTATATGACGTGAGGAAATCCTTTACGACCAGCAACCTAACAAACACATTTACACGTAAACACAGCGCAACGGTGTCAAAACAAGGAATGTAGAATAAAGTAGAGTGTCTGTTTGTGAGTTTGCAGTGGATTGTGGGTAAGCATTCCTCTCCTGGACATCACCGCACTCAGTTTGAGGAGCTTTTTGACCGGGATGTGGAGGCTGAAAGTCAAGTTCACCCTCCATGTACTCAATAACATCAACACTTCTTTTTCAATGAACATTTGTTTGCTATTAATTACTGTAATCTTAATAGGCCCTTTTCACATGACGTCACGCATCTTCCGCTCTGCCGTGAAGCAGTGTATCGTTACTTCCGCTAGCACTCCAGTTCACCAGGTGGCGGTAATGCACCTATAAGCTGGTTTGCCAACCGCCAGTAAAACTCAAGAAGTAGTTACCTCCGCTAGCGCCTCAGAATGTAGTTTACCAAGTCCCTTGCACATCTGCCACAAACACTTCTAGATGATGTTACAACGTCTTGCAGACAAATTTTCGCTAACGACAAGATCAAAGCTAGAGAAAGGATACAAATTCTTCGTTGAACAGTACCTGTTTGATTATGAAGGTAAGTGTTTTGTTTTCTTTTTGTGTTAGCGAAGGTGCTAGGATAAGTACTTGAATACGCGTTCTGTCTGTTTTTTTTCCACTTTTGTTATATTCCAGCGCGACGGCAAAACGGAAGTAGTTCTTCTTCTTGTTTGTTGCAAGACGGATGTTATGATACACTGCTTTGCGAAAAGGCGGAAGTTAAGTGACGTTATTGTGAAAAGGGCCTATTACATGAATCTCTCCTGATTACATAAGGGTGTTAAGATGATGTAATTTTGTTACCTAATGTTACACAACGTGCGACAGTAGCCTAAAGCAATGCCTGAACTTTAACATCAACCAATAATATCAAAAAAAAAGATGTAAACTCAAAAAGAATAATGTTACAAAATTTGTTTTTAGTTTTATTCATATTTTAAATTAGCTTTTATTTTTCGATTTTTAGTTTTAATGTTAATTCTAGTTCAAGTTTTGGCAATTTTGGTATATGCTCTTGTCATTTTATAATTGATTTGTTTATTTTTTATGTTGCTATATAAGAATAATTTATTTGAGTTTTTGTTCATTATTATAATTTTAGTGCTTTAAACTAATTAGGTTTATTTCTGAGGCAACATTTTAATTTTTCGTTTAGTTTAGATCATTTTTAGGCCAATCGTTTTAATATTTGATTTGATTTCAATGAACAGACATGTTTGAACTAAAATAACCTTCAACACACACTTTTTTTGTTCTTGTACATTCATCAGGTTTGGTTTAACTACAATACACGAGTAAAGTCATATTCTTTGATCACATACCTGCAGTCTACCGTCCAGCGTGCGCTGTATGGTCACACATTTACTAGGGTGAGCTCCATTTGTAGTGATGGCAGAGATCAGAGAGTCTAACTCGTCTTTCTTCTCTTTCAGCTTCTTCACTAAACTCTCGATGGCTCTCTTGGCAAAGGACTCGCTCTCTACTCCCTGCCGGTGACACATGAGGCTGTGAACGATGCTCAGACACGCATCATTACTGGTAGGTGTGCTGGAGGCAGACATTCTGCTGGAACACAGTCAACCACAGGTGAGAAGAAACAAATCAGTGTCCTTTAAAACCTCCTTCTCAGCTTCCGTCTTTACTCCTGTATAACCAGACGTGCACCACACCAGCCTAAAAAAAACAGAGGGGAAGAGATCATTTACAGCTTTCTTACTATACTTTGGTCAAAAATGGTGTTTTTGTAGCTCAGGAGAGAATTGCGAGGTCATGGGTTTGAGTCCCAGGGAACATTTAGGATAAAAGTGAAGCGAAAGCATGAAAGCAGCTGCCAAATGCATAAATGTTAACAGATGTACAGTTGTATACTGTACTGAAGCAAATAACATTACATTTGACAGACAGCGCAATTGAATTATTTTATACAAAGACAAATTTCACGTGATTCATATGTTTAATTAGCATTTTGTTTTTTTGGCAAAGACAAAGTAATGATGGACGCACATACCAACCCAATGAACTCATCCTGAGCTATAAATACATTAGATACACATTGAGAGGACATTATATGAGTCATAATCGTTATAAAACACAGTGAAATATCATAACTTACCGAGCAATAATAAATCACATTTCACTCTGTGACAATACACGGACTTCACCGTGAGGCTAACGGGCTAGCTGGCTAACTCACGCACGCACACGTTCTCATATAACGTACGAATAAAGCGTTTATATTAGTACTATAGTAAAGACATAAATGATAAAAATAAAGAGTAAAAACAAAGATAAGAAGGGAAACACTCACGATTCATGGCGCAAAGGCAACGGGCCCCTTCTTTGCGTAAACGTAGTGACGAACTCGTCGCCAGAGAGACGCCAGTCTGGATGCACGATTAGGCCCCGCCCACACAGGCTGCTCGTGAGCTAGAAGGCTGATTTACATGCTAACAAAAATAAATTCTGAACATTCTTACGCATTTTTTTATAATTGTGTCCCAGCTGAAGAAAACAACAGGAACCATCAGTTAAATTCTAACGAATGTAATGGTTATATAGTGGGAATTGGTTTTAATGGAAACTGTATTGGTGGTGTCTGTGGGTATGTAACGTTACTTGTAATGTAGGCTACCAACATTAAATCCTCCTAAAATAAGACTCAAAACGCACCTCATAAAGACATTTAAAACGTTTTTGATGTTAAAGTCCCAGTGAAATAAAAATATGACAATACCTAATTTTTCATGAAATATTGCAGCGTTTACTGTAAATAGTTTATCAATGTGGGTCATTCTCTTTTTAAAATTCTAGTGCCGTCATAATCTTGAGTTAAAATCTGAAAATGCACTTCCTTCCTGTAATGACTATCCATCTTAGTTTAGACGGCTTTGGCGGAGCATCCGTTAACTCTTCCCCTTCAACTGTCAGTCTGCTGCCAGTGCCTTTTCAAAATGCAATGGATGTTTTATACATCCAATTAAATCGCAGAGAAAGACGATAGCCACGCCCACTGTTTTTCTCATTAGAAATTCCATTTCAGTCGGAAATGCGTCATCATACGAAAGCGAAACCGATCGCAACTTCCGGTTCACGGGGACTTTATACGGCTGACAGTTTATAATTGTATTTGTAATAGAAACCACTAGAATTCGTATTTTTAATACGAGTACACACTATTGTGGTAAGTTACAATCTATGACACATAAACCCATCCCTATAAAGCACATGAAAGTTTTTTTGCTGCGTGTTGTTTCTTATGTCAGTCAGACAGTTTGCTGTTTAAGCCGTTGGTTCTTAACATAAACAAGCTGCAATGTGGATCATAAAAGAGCCAATACCGCTGGTCAAAAGTCATTCAACTCTGAATCAACACTCCATAACGTGCTAAAATTTTATTTACTAAAAACATATTAAAACATGACTATGAGCATCCTACAAATTCCTTTTCAGTGCTATAGGCAGCATGAGAAAGTCTTCGGCCAGAACGACCTGTGTCCCTGACCCCTGCAGCACACGCTCCGCCTGGCACCTGAGCTCCGTTACGTCATCCTCTCCGTCCCGTCGCAGCGCTTCAGGTTTGTAGCGTTGACTGAAGTGGTGAAGCACCAGGGTTCGAGCCCCGCAGGCCAGCGCCACCCCAGCAGCCATGCCAGGCGTACTGTGCCCATGTTCAAGGGCCTTATCGCGCTGCCCATCCTCCAGCGTGGCCTCGTGCACTAGCACGTCGGCTCCCTGACACGCCCTTTTAAACCCCTCCCCCAACGGCGCACTACAGTCCCCAAACACGCAAACTTTGCGGCCCTTCAGAGGCGGCTCCAGCACCTCACCGGCGGTTAATACGCGCCCGTTCTCGAGCGTGACGGATTCTCCGTTCTTCAGACGTCCATAGAGAGGTCCCGGCTTTAAACCTGCAAGAGGCAAAGTTTCGCTCAAATCTCATGACTTCTTTAAGAAAAACATTTTGACCTTTGAATGAGTTACCTAGTTCTTTCAGCAGGTCAGTGTTGAGGCGTCCTGGACGTTCTTTCTCGTCCACGGAGAACCCGAACGATGAAACTCTGTGATATAACCTGAAGGCCTTCACCACAAACTGTTTGTCGTCAATGAGGTTATAACAGTCAGTGTCGGGCTCCAGCTGTATGGTTCTGCCAGGCCGCTCCTGCGGGTGAAGCGCATCACCGCTCGTGGTCAGCGCGGGACTGAGACGTCCCTCCTCAGGACACTGGTCATCTGATGTCTCCAGCTCATGAACAGCATACGGGAACAGCAGCTGAGAGCTCGACAGCGTCAACGCCACACGCAAGAAGAGCTTTAATCCTCGCGGGCCGTAAATGTCCACGCAGGACACAGGCTGATCCGGCTGAGGGTTCAAGTTCAGACTGATGGTGCACAGTAATCCAGGAAGACCAAAGACATGATCGCCATGGAGATGAGATATGAAGACTTTGTTGATTTTGCCTATAGAGAGAACGCTTTAAGAGTGAAAAGCCATAAACACGACAGAAACTAAATGATTAGACATTGTGACTCATTTTTTATTTTCACCATTTTCCACATTTAGGAATAACAAATTTATGTCGGTCGGTGTACCTTCGGATAATTCGTTTATTTGTTTTTGTTTTCAAAACGGAAAAACAAATAAACCGATCATTTGTTACATATTCCACCATATTTATGAGCATAAAAAATAAATCTGAGACATATTTTTGGTTTGTTTTCCTCCATATTTCTTTGAATGCATCAAATAAATATACAATAAAATGAAAAATAGTAAAAGTGTTTTTATGAAAAGCGCGTTTTATTCTATAGAAGTTCAGGCGCTGCCTCTGGCGACCAGTGGTGGTATTGCACACAAGGGCATCTTAAAGGGGTCATTTTACTCGGCTAAAACGAATATTATTGTTTGCTTTAGATGTATTACAATGTGTAAACACGATTTAAGGATAAAAAACGCTGTATTTTCCACATACCGTGCATGTTTGTATCTCCTCTTAGCCCCGCCTCTCTGAAACGCGAGGATATTTTACAAAGCTCATGGCTCTGAAAAGCGAGGTGTGCTATGATTGGCCAGTTCACTATTGCGTAGTGATTGGTGGAATACTGCAATTGTGTGAGGGAAATGTAACGCCTCTGACCATGTTCGGAACATCAGGTTTCAAAGCAATTGTACTGACAGGTACGCCCACCTTACTTGCGTATACATTTGGGCGGTTTTAGTCAAATCACTCCACGAGCTGACGTAGATTTGTGGGGGTGTGGTTACACGAGGTGTTTCAGGCAGGTCTGGGTGAGCATTCGCTTCTAGATAAAATACATCTTTTGTTCCGACACTTAAATTTTTGCAATTTCACATGTCTAATACATGCATGGGCAACTTATAACACACCAAAGACACAGAAAAACACGTACTTCCGGCGAATGACTCCTTTAAGCACAAGACCGCCTTTGGGAATTTGTCATCTTCATCTTTTATTCAAACATATTGAAAGATGAATTCAAGACTTTCTATGCATGTTGTGTAGTTGTGGTTGAAATAAAAACGGAAGCAGCTTTGAGAAGAATTCAGCTTAGCCCCGATTGTTTGTAATCTAGCCCCGAATGTTTTGTCCTGGAAATATAATAATAGGAATTCAGTAACTGACGTTTAAAATTCGCTGTTGACGCTGTTGTACACGACGCTGACTGCAGCCTCTCTCCCACACGCGCCGAGTCTGACACACACAAACGCACACCATCGGCTTACACACACAACGTGGCTGATGAGGGAAGTTCGGATCATTTTACTGACTCGGACCTTTGAGTCTCGTTCAGCAAAATGAACGAATCTTTTTTTGAGTGATATCGTTTCATTTCGTTCATTTTAGCAAAATATAATTCAAATGTAACATGTTACTTTCCTAACACATCTACTACTTATGCAAACGTTGATCACGTTACAAACAACACAAAACTATAACGTTATAAGAAACAGAAAAGATTAATTCATTGTTTACCTGGGTCTTTAGTTTATGATTAGCTCACCACACCTCTTATCTGACAAGTCCTCGGGTTTGACTCGTTCGTTCATCACGTGACAGCTTCGTAAGCTAAACCAATGCAGTCAGAGCCGGAAAGAGAATTGATTAGTTCACCTCCCGAGTCTTCGGGTTTGAGTCGTTCGTTCTTACAGGACCCATAGAATGTTGCGCAATGCGCATGCGCGACTGAACGAATCACTCCCCGAGACGACTCGTTCTTCCCGAGTTACGAACGATCCATCATCACTAATTTCAACCTATCCTAGAACATCACCATGCAGTTGAGCTGCTCGACAAAATTAAATATAACAGTGTGAGGGCAGAGAAGACTACAGAACGGCAATGGCGTGTGCCAAAAAACAAACAAATCTTCTTTCATTTTGGCAGAAGACGAAGAAAGGTTTTACGAGGATAATGCACAGATGTTGTCTGTCGCGCATGTGAGGTCAGTGAGTGGTCTGTGTGATCCTTTCTTACCTGCTGCTGCCTCACATAAGTGCCAAGGACCGGGCGAAGCGATAATATCCTAATATGACAGCGTAGTGGAGCAATACTGTGTTGTATTCCTTGTAAAAAAACATCATCCTTCAGCGAACGCTTCTCGTCAGCGCGCGAATCTTGTCTTTCAGGCTTATTGCTTGAATGGTCAAATACACATAGAATTATGTCAAAATGTCCGTCGAGTTTGTTTAAACACAATCGGGTATGAAGTAAACAGTTTTGGGAGAAACTTTTTGGGACGTGTAGTGTATCACTGGATCCGCGCTTTACCGCAAGTCTTAAAGTGCCAGCAGCCTAATATTGAACTGTCAATCACACCAGCAGTTATTAGGCCACTGACTGTTTGTGTTTGCTTAAAAATTTACTTCAAAACCTTCCTTTTTTTTATATTAGGTTAAGCATGTTCAATTATAGTTATTAAGTATTTCTATTCATATAAATACATAAAACGTGAAAGCACTAAGGCATTACAAACATCACCATATGCTTTTTTTTCAAAATTAAGTATTTACATAAAAAATAGACATTCATGTTTGTGGAAATAAAGAAAATGAAATGTAATGACATGGATTACCTACTGGATACCTTGATAGTCTCATCAGCAGTTGCTTATATCTATGTTTTGGGCATTCTTTTAATAGGGTTTACATTTTTATACATATATTATATGATATATTTCAAATATATTCTGAAAATATTTTGTGTTTGCTAATAAACTATATTGCATAAAAAAGTTAACGCAAAGCATATTTTCCTTGAAAAGAATACCCTTACAACCTAATCCAAATTCCCTACATTAGCCCCTAATGTTTTAGGCTCAGCCCCTGATGGTTTTATATCCTAGATACGTCCCTGGTCAAGACTACTCGATGTTTGTTTAATTTACTCTACGTTTTTTTTTGTTTTTCTTATGCGTTTTTAGTGGTTTGCCTTTGTGACAAATAATTTTGTCAGATAAACATCATTTTTGGCCACTACTGTCTGCTGGACACCCGATAATGAATCATGACTGAAACGTTGATCTATCTGAAAAGACACAGTAAGAGAGAACAACTAACTTGCTTTGAGTTGACTTCTCATGAACTGAGTCTGTGTTCCCTCTCCACAGTCAAACAGCCAGTTTTCACCTTCAGTCCTTAAAACTAGCGCGGACGCGCCGCGATGAGGAGACGGGTACGCGCTCCCGCTACCGAGGATGGTGATATCCATAGACATTATGCTCTTTGCACGTGTGCTGAGAAATAAACAGCTATTCAGCTCTATCTACACCCACACTTCCGTGTGTGACGTGAACATTGCGTCACATTACTCCTGCCTACCGTGTCTCATTAGGTGGATGCGCACTGCATAGTATTTACTATAGTATATGCGTCTAGTTATCATCGCAAAAGGTAAAGGTGAGGGACGGCGACCTCTTCTCGCGCTGATTTTAATCATTTATTTATCATTAAATAGTATATTATAATTACTATAATATACTGTAGGCTATAAATTAGTAATAGATAAACCGTAGGAAACTGATAAACAGTAGTAAACCCGTCTTCTTGAATACTATAAGGTTCAAAATGACATCTTAAAATGTTTTACATTAATTAGTAGGCTATAAAAATCATTACAGCTACGGTCACACGAATACTAATCCGCCCAAAACATGGTGCAATAATTACAGCAATGTTTTAATGTGTTTACATCCATACTTGTTTGTAATAAATCGGGGTTTAGGACATTTTGTCGTACAGCAATACAAGACCATCACGAATGAGTTCCTCTGCGTCCAATAACGCAGGAGACGCCCCCGCATGTCGCTCATTTCTGACGCGTCTGTGCCGTTCCGGAAGCGCGACCCTATCCACGCGTCTTGCGGCACCTCGATCAATTCAATGGCAGATACGGAGGAATTTTTTCAAGCCGTGTGCTCGTACCCGTTCCTTTATAACGTGTCTCTGCATCACTACCGCAGATCCGAGCGGAGGAAAGCGTGGCGCGAGGTCGCCGCGTCTATCGGTCTCTCTGGTCAGTGCGTCAAAATAACGCGCGCCTTTGCGCTCGAGATGCGATGCTTGTTGATTTGTTTTCAAACCTGTTAATATCATGCTCTTGACTTGGTCCCTGTTGAAAAGAATTGAATCACCATAGAAATCCTAACGAGTTTAATGGTTATGATGGGATTTGTATCGGTCTGAATGGAATCTATAATGGTCTCTGTGGTTCTGGATTGGAAGGAACCAATAGAATACCATTAAATCCTTCTGGGAAAAAAACTACTGGTTTATTTACTACTAGTTTTGTAATGGTAAACATATGATTCATAATGGTATTTGGAATGGACACCAGTATAATTTCTGTTTTCTCGCTTTTCATCAACAGTGGTAGAATGCAATCTAAGGAATGAAGAAGGGGGGCGATGCCTGCATTACTGGGCACACAGAGAAATCTCGTTCCTGGATGCTCGTATGGGAAAGAGAAAGCGTCACGGTGAAGCAGAAGCTCTAGAGGAGCTGTATGACAGGAGCAGAACCTGTCAGAACTCGACTGAGGAGCAAGACCCCGGAACTCTGCTCGCAGCATCAGCATCACACGCAAACGCCAATGGGACGATGGAGGAAGAA
The DNA here is from genome assembly GCF_024868665.1 of Triplophysa rosa. Taxonomy (NCBI): domain Eukaryota; kingdom Metazoa; phylum Chordata; class Actinopteri; order Cypriniformes; family Nemacheilidae; genus Triplophysa; species Triplophysa rosa. Next base: position 35,344,948 of record NC_079891.1, on the reverse strand, counting down.
GAGATTGTGAGGAGCTGTGATAAACCAGCTCTTGACAGAGCTCTAGATGAAGACGAGCTGTTTCTCTTGAGTTACGTCCCCGCCCTGAAACGACTGACGCCGCAGAAGAGAGCCGCCGTTAAAATGAAGATCCAGCAGCTCATGTTTGATGCTGAATTCAAAGATGAGTGAACTGTTGCGTGAGACTGTTTTCATTTTACTGACTGACTGAATGTACATTTAAGGTTGAGATATTTTACTGAACATTGTATCCCCCCTAATATTTTTCTGCATGTTTTTTAACAAAATTATTTAAAAGATGCTTTATGTGTGTAAAACCACGATTGCATCAAAGGTAGTGTAAAGACATTTCAAAGCCACAACTTTGAGTTCTGTTTGTGTTGTTCTCAGAATGGCTAAGTTTTGGTAGTTCTTTAATGGTGCATAAATGTATTTCACAACATTAATTGTTTTAGTGCGACTTTATATCACAACTTTATATGCATTTATCAGTTATATTTATTTGCTAGTTTTGTAACAGGTAACATTTTGTGCATAGGAACATAAAAAGAGACAATCAGACCGATTTACGGTTGTTTTAAAGAAGTTTAAACAAGTAAAACTGAGAGATTTTGTGTTCTCCAGAATGTACATGCATTCACATTATCCCTGTGTTCCAAATGTATTTTAGAAAGTGTTTTTATGTTGTTAAGTGTTGTTTTTGAAATATATGACTTTGACCGAGAGTTCAAACTAGATGTGAATTTCTTCAGAAGCGTTTGAAAAGCATCTCAGGATGAGACGTCAAGAAGCTGCTTGATAAAATAACAAGAGACCAAGTGTAAAACACTGACGATAAAGAAATATAAAAAGTTTTGATTGATTTGGATTTCTTGAAGTCACGATAAATATATATATTTAAATGCTCAAATATTATTATTTAATTTCCGTTTATTTGTCTGTTCGTCGACGGATATACCAGCGTCAAAGACATTTTGACTGACGCTTGTATTTTCTATTCATGACGCGACGCTCCGGCTAGTCCCGCCTTCCGCGACATTCGATTGGTTAAAATTGCCGCCATGACGTTGCGCTCGTGCTGAAGAGACGCGAGTCGCGCGCTTTTGACGCGCCCGTGTGATTCCGGCAGTGCGTTCCGCTCGACGCGTCTCAGCAGCGACTCGATGAACTCAATGGCCGTGGTGGAGAAATTAATCCAGAGCGTGTACGCGTACCCGGTGCTGTATAACGTGTCGTTTCACGATTACCGGAGCTCAGAGAGGAGGGCGAAAGCGTGGCGGGAGGTCGCCGCGTCTGTCGGGCTCTCCGGTCAGTGCGTCAACATTACGCGCGTTCGGATGCGAAGCGTTTGTCTTGAAAACAGTTACTTTAATACACTTTGATCCACTTGATGCTTTTAATTCGACATTATGAAGCTTTTGTTCTGCTAAAGGCGAACTAAAACGCACCCAGTTGCAGAATGAACTGTCTGTAGTGTGTTATAATGGAGACAGATTTGTGATTAATGGCAGCGTTTAGTCTGACGCGTTGCTCGCGGTGTAGATGTGACGCGTTTTTGTTTGCTGTTAGACATTGCGTATCGTGCGCAATAACTGTGCGTCTAAAACACGAATTAAGCTTTATATTGGCGTTTCTGATGTTAAAGGTTCAGGCATTTTATTTTAAACGGTATGTTGCTTGTACGACAGTCTGATTGACTAATCCAAAAGTGTGAGATTATTTTGGGATCGCAAGCATGACTATCATTGGATATCATGGAAAGGGGATTTTTCCCTATTTTATTCTTGTCGTGTAACTTTATTTGTATTGTGGTGGAATAACACTTGTTGTAAGTTTTAAGATACTGAAATATTGAAAAATGAATAATAATCGACCTATTCGGAATAATGTAGATTTTGTTTTGTGATTGAAAAAGAATGCTACAACATGTTATTCCTTATAATGCTAGATGTTTTTGTAATCGCAGGGGAAGGAAAAGCACTCAAATTGAATAACCATCCAAAATATAAAAAGAGAAAAGCAAGCTTTTTGTATTAAAAAATCATCGACTTTGTGTATATGCAGTTGGTGCAAACGCTTCTATATTGCATTCTTTACTTAGAAATTAAATTTCAACATAATTTGCAGGCAAAAGTAAATTTCCTGAACGATGAAATGACTCTTTATGGATTTTTGCGTATTTTGTGTTACTATTTAGAATTGATTTGAAATCTTTTTCCATGCAGTGGTGGAATGCAAAAGAAGATGGAAGACTATAAGGGACAGGTACATCAGAGAGAGGCGACTGTGCAAACTCGGAAAGGAACAAGGTGGCCGTCGCCTGCACTTCTGGCCTCACAGAGAAGCCCTCTCATTTCTGGATGCTCACATCAGAAAGAGAAAGCGTCACAATGACGCAGAAGGTCCAGATGAGCTGGATGAGGGCGCCGGAAGCGGTCAGGACTCACACGATGAGTCGCTCGACGAGTCCAGCGGTGGCGATTCAAAGCCTCTCGAGTCGAGTCTGAAAAAGTCAAAGGCTGCCGATTCGAAGTCTGAAGGGCCAAAGCGAAGCAAACCGAAGTCAGAAGACACGAAGGATTTCATGTCAAATATCCCGGAGACAAAGCCTTTGATGTCTCCTCAGCTCAAACCCAATATTACAGCTCAGTTAAATCCACTGTCACAGCTGCCCCTGTCTATTGTGACCCAGCTCGCCCCCATCAAACAGGTCCCGCAGATGACCCAACTCGTCCCTTTGGTCACCGGTCTGCCTCCCGGGCTGAAGGTCTCGCCAGCTTCGGCTTCACCTTCACAGCAAATCCCCATCAAAACGAACACTGCTCCCGCTCTGCTCGCAGCAAACATCAACGGAAAGATGGCAGAGAAAGAGCCAGCCTCCCAAAAACCAGCTCTTGACAGAGCTCTAGATGAAGACGAGCTGTTTCTCTTGAGTTACGTCCCCGCCCTGAAACGACTGACGCCGCAGAAGAGAGCCGCCGTTAAAATGAAGATCCAGCAGCTCATGTTTGATGCTGAATTCAAAGATGAGTGAACCCTTGTGTTTTTCCAGCCTCTTTCAGAAAGTCGGGCATTTTTTCCCTTTCCCATCAAACAGAAAAAGGTGTATCTTCTAAAAAATACTTCTCTTCGTCTTTTATAATGAAATCGTTCATGAAATGCTTTATTTCTGTTGATATTTGAATGCAGCAACTACAGTATTCATTTGGTGCGTTTAAGTGCTTGTCTTGGTTTTGTTTTATTCTTTATTGGTTAACACACCCCGTTTTGTAAAACAATGCGAAATGTCTTGACGCAAACAGCTACTTCATGCATTTATGTCAGTTTTTGACATTTTCATGGAAAGCGTGGATGTACAATACTGCTGAAAAGTAAAAGGCAAACAGAAAACTGAACGAAGTAGTCCTGTTATCTTTTATTAAGAAACATTGTTGATTCATAAAAAATGTTTCATTAAAGTGAATTCACCCAAAAATTACTTTTAATTCATGTATACATTTATACATTATTATTAATGTATAAATTACTTTGTTTGTTCTGATGAACACAGAGAAAGATATTCGCCAAAATGTTTGCAATTTTCAGTTCTGGAACATCATTGACTGCCATAATAGGAAAAATGAAAGGTGCCCAGAACTGTTTTCCTAAGTTCTTCAAAATATCTCACTTTGTGTTCAACAAAAGATACAATATTTTTGATGATGTCCCAGAACTGAAAATTGCTGACATTCTTACAAATATCTTTCTTTGTGTTTAAAAGAACAAAGAAATGTATACAGGTTTGAAACAACCTGAGGGTGAGTAAATGATGACAGAATTTTCATTTTTGGGTGACCTGTCCCTTTAATGATCCCATACGCTATAAAATGCTGCCTTGTTTCAATGGTTAGGTGAAATTTGGATAAATCCATTACATATTCATTTAGAATATAGATTTATTTGATCCAAAGTGACTTACAAATGAGAGAGCAAAATATTTTGTCCCCATTTGGATCCAATAGGTTTATGTAAACCCAACTGTTGGGTTCATATCATTCGTTTAAAGTGAATTATTCACCTTCTCATTTTGTTATTAGAATAAAAGTCAACAAAGCAGGAACTATGTGTCTAGAGCTCAACCCATTCATTAAAAACACATTTCAAATTTAGCTCTTGTGAAGTTTATTTGTATCCAGTTTGAGAACATTGGCAAAACACTAGAATAATTGCAGGTGTTTTAGATTGACCGTCCGTGTTGTTTATCACAGAAAAAGAAATTCATACAATGGATTTGTCATCTGCATCAGAACACAAACTTGGAGCGACGGCAAAGAAGATAGGTGCAAAAAACTGTTTCAATTCATTTCTGTTTGTTCAGAAAGCTTTCAATAAAGCGTAATAGTTGTATGGTATCAGTGGTCCACGATAGATATGGACAGTTATGACATTGAAATTGAGTTCAAATCTATTTCATTTGTAAAGCACTTCTCTGTTTCAAAGTAGCTTTCAGTGTATAAAACATGAGGGATGTTATTTTGACATTTTAAAGGGACAGTTCACCCAAAAATGAAAATTCTGTCATCATTTACTCACCCTCGGGTTGTTTCAAACCTGTATAAATGTCTTTGTTCTGTTAAACACAATGAAGGATATTTGTAAGAATGTCAGCCATTTTCAGTTCTGTGACATCATCCACTAACATAGTAGGAAGAAAAATACTGTATATTTTGTGGTTCTGTTGAACACAAAGTGAGATATTTTGAAGAATTTAGGAACAGAAAGAGTTCTAGGGCACCTTTGACTACCATTTAATTTGTCCCGTGGAAGTCAATTATACCACAGAATTGAAAATTGCCAACATTCTTCCAAATATCTTTTTATATGTAATATTTTTATATAATGAAAATAAAAATATATATTTTTTCAATTTTAACCGGTATGAAATGACATGAGGGTGACAGAAATGATGACAGAATTTTCATTTTTGGGTGAAATATCACTTTAAACTGTAAAAATAATTGTCTGAAAGAATGAAAGTGAAAAAGAACCAAAGAGAAGTTAAGAATGCACAGTGTAGTGTGTAAAATAGCACGGTTTTGTTTTTTGATGAACAGGAATATCAGATGGTTTAAATGAATTTTCATGATTTATCAGTGATCACGCCACTTAAAACCATAATCTTAATAAAACGCAAGCGATACGGGCAAACCAGACGGACGCTGTTTATTTCTATCTGCTTTTATCCTCCGTATCTGTGTGGCTTTAGACAGATTTTGAAAATCCATTAATTCCTTGATGAAAAACATTTATATAGACTTGTATGATTACAGGGGATTTGTCGAGAGTGAATAGAGCGTGTACAATAGCTTTGCCTCTTGGTGACTTTTTGTCCAAAATGAGATGTGAATGTGTGCCCGGGTGATAAGACAGTGTCAGGACATCGCTTAACATCTGTCCACGGGCTTCGAATAACGATATAAGGATCATAAATTACATCTGGAACTCTCAATGCATTGCAAATCAGATTCAGTCAACGGTCACTGACACAATTTCTCAGCGATTTGGATCAACTTGATCTTAAAATTCATGAAGCATTTGCATTACAATTTTGTAGTCGTCCAACATGGATTTTTTTTGGTCGTAGTAAAATGGCATGGAGGTACATTCAATAAATAAAAGATGTAATAAGCAGTGATTAATCTCATGTAAATGCACAAGGAAATGATAAAGCTCCTGGACGACCCAGTCCGATCCCATAATGCCGCCAATTGATCTTTTAGTACAACAATGAGGATTTCAGGGTCTCTGTACATCTCATTTGATACAGTGAAATCAGATTTTCTGTCAGCCAAAGTCAGATTACCCGAATCTCCTGTTCTCACTAACACCTTCACAAAACTGCCCAGATTATCTGGGATTTTTTCTGCCACTTTTTTTCTCCGCTTGGCCTCTATAGGGGGATTATGTTTTGTCTCCTTCCGTTTAATCTATTCGGTAAATGGGGGTTTGACACACACACACACACACACACACACACACACACACACACACACACGCGTACGCAGAGAAATCCTTCTCTATATGAAGGTGTTCACCTCCAAAGCAAAAGCATTCGGCTCAAATGCAGTCACAAATGCACCAACAAAACTGGCAGCATGGACTCCGGCGTGTACACGGACAAGAAACGCTTTACTTTCACCATCGACAGCATTCTAAACGGCGCCTTTGAGAACGCAGACAGAAGCAAGATTCCCAGTCTGGAGAACGCTTACTCAACTCTAGAAGCATGTGGAGAGAAATCTGCAATGAATCATGAATCAGTGATTCAAATGGACGGCCGAGCGCACACCTGCATGAACTGCTGCTGTTGTTCACACTGTGGAGAGATTCTGCACACCGCTGCCAGTAAGACTCCTTTATTTCACTTCTCTACATACATGCATCGTCAGACGCTTTTATCGGTGTATTCAATCTGTACTTTTGTATGTGTTTTCCCTGAGGATCGAACCCACAACCTTCTAACACAACACTGTACCACTGAGCGACAATTACTTGTCTACAAATTGCGTCTAGAAGAGATTTTAACATCATCTTAAAGTGTGCTCACATTTGCTCAAAGTCTCAGTAGGACCTTGAACATTTCTCATCAAATCCTTCTGACACGAAACGATCAGAAATGTTGAATGGCAACTCATTTTAAAACGGTGTCTATTTCTGGGAATTTTACAACCTGAATCAAACTATCAGAGAAACTTCTTTAATAGAAAAATTACTCCGTGTGTGTGCAATTTACTTTTAGTTTTGTCTATTTTAATGTTTTTAAAGGGACAGTTCACCCAAAAATGATCATTCTGTCCTCATTTACTCACCCTCAAGTTGTTCCAAATCTGTGTAAATGTCTTTGTTCTGCTGAACACAGAGAGAGATATTTGGAAGAATGTGAGCAATTTTCAATTCTGGGACACCATTGGGTCAAAGGTGGCCAAGGACTTTTTGTCATTCTGTGTTCAACAGTACAAAAAAATACAATGTACAATATTTTTTTTCTACTATGGTAGTGGATGATGTCCCAGAACTGAAAATTACTCACATTCTTCCAAATATCTTTCTTTGTGTTCAACAGAACAAAGAAATGGATACAGGTTTGAAACAATTTGAGGATGAGTAAATGATGACAGAATTTTCATTTTAAGGGTGAACTGTCCCTTTAAAGAAAAAGATTTTGTACAATTTCCACACATTCATTTTTTTATTTTTGTTAAATAAAATACATATTATATGGCATATCATTAAACACAATATCGCACATATGTAAAGACAGGTCTTTATGATCCTAAAAAGGTGTGTGTGTGTGTGTGTGCGTGCGTGCTGTGCGTGTGTGTGTGTGTGTGTGTGCGTATGTATGTGTGCGTGCGTGCGTGTGTGCGTGTGTATGTGTGTGTGCGTGACTGTGTGTGTGTGTGTCTGTGTGTGTGTGTGCGTGCGTGCTGTGCGTGTGTGTGTGTGTGTGTGTATGTATGTGTGCGTGCGTGTGTGCGTGTGTGTGTGTGTATGTGTGTGTGCGTGACTGTGTGTGTGTCTGTGTGTGTGTGTGTGCGTGCGTGCGTGCGTGCGTGCGTGTGTGTGTGTCTGCGTGTGTGTGTGCGTTGATGTTTGTATATCCCGGTGGGGACCTCCATACGCCTATGGACTGTCCCCACGGAGATAATAAACCAGACATATGCGTGTGTGTGTGTGTGTGTGTGTGTGTGTGTGTATCTATCCTTCAGGTTGTCATGTTGTTTGGAGTAAGAGGATTCTGACAGAAACATGCTCACCTGGAGACAGTCATATCCAGAGGAGAGTTCGTCGCCATCGAACCATCTTCACAGAAGACCAGCTGGACGCTCTGGAGGAACTCTTCAGACAGAACCAGTACCCGGACATCAACACCCGAGAGCAGCTGGCTGAACGGACACACCTGCGAGAGGAGAGAGTGGAGGTGACTTCCAACAATCATCATCAAGACCGTTAATCCACTTGAATCCAGATGTTGTTTTTGACATTTCAAAATGTTACAGGAAGAATTCAACTGAAATGATCAGTAGTTAAGTGCGCTCGAAAGCAAGTATTCCATGTGACATTTATGTAATATTCCAAGTCATATGATGTCATTGTGTGGCAAACATGCCCAAATGTAAAGTTGTTGTTTACTAATGTTCAACTTGTCTCAAAATACTTATGCATACAAGATTGGGGTGAGAAACTGTCATTTTTGGCTGAACTCTTCTTTAACTCGGTTTTATTGCTTTAATTTCAAACATGATATTTTTCTTTTTCATTTCAATATGCCAGTTTTTAGATGTGTTGAGTCAAACAGTACTGACACCGTGTTTGTGTTGTTGTGTTTACTATGTTTGTTTTGTTTACTTCAGGTGTGGTTTAAGAACCGAAGGGCCAAATGGAGACGCCAGAAGCGGCTTCCGTTCAGCATACGCACACAAGGGGACTGGAAAACTGTCCTTCATAGTGACTGAGATGAACATCGTGATGTCTGATGGGACACCTAGACACTGTAATACCTGTATATAGTAGAATCCTCTTTATTGAAGTTACATTACTTTGTTGACACTGGTAATTCTGTGAAATCAGAGACTATTTAAATGTCTATAATGAAATGAGTTTCCATCTATTAGTGCTTTTTAATAATAAAATGATGTTGTGACAATAGAGACTTCTTCTTTTTGAGATTTCTTTTGACGCCAGTGGTCTTGACTATATTTGTGAGTTTTAGTGCAACACTAAGCTACAGCTATTTTAACAATAAAATCCAACATCTGTCTGTATAGACATGTCTTAATGTTTTATTTAGTTAAACAATTTTTATACTGTATCTATAAAGCGTGTATCTAAAAATGACATAAAATCATTGAATCTCATGAAAGTTTGATTTATTCTGAGAGTTGAAAGTACGATTGTGTTTACAATATTTGATTCTGCGATCAGCATGATTTTGACATTTGCAATGAGTGAAAATGATCCAAAATCAAATATTTATTTATATGCACAGTTTATAAAATATACAAATATGCACGAATAAGTAAAAAGTATCAGAACAGAGAAATAAGAAAGTAAAACATGGTTCTTGAAACAAGTTATTCAATATTTAAGTGAAAGAGATCCCTGGGTATCAAACTCGTGACCTTTGTTAAAGCAATCGCTCTAACAAGTGAAGTGGGCAATTCCCGCGTTATGGATGTGACATAAAAACGCTCAGATAATGTATTTGTTACCAATATACTGAACCATTTGTTTATATTTTACTAAACCCTTGTTGATAAAGTTTAAACATCAGAAAAATATCAGTCTATGCATAAGTTTTTAGTAAAAAAAGGGAAATAAACCTGTGTTATGGATGCGACAAAAAAGAACACGTTTTTTTTGGGAGGCGACAAACTTTGTAGGATTTCTGCGAATTAAAATGTACAAACCTGAAGCAATTATACCCAACAAATGCAGAAGGGATATGCCTCTTTATAGAACATCAAATAGTTACTTTATTTTAATTTTCATGTACCCATTTATGAGGAATGTGTACCGTTATGGACGTGACAATCCTGAAAATGGCACTCACCTGACTATGAAAAATCATGCACTAAAAATAAAACAAATGCTTTAAAAAATTGAAGAGAGACCTCGCATTTGTACTTGAACCACCAAATGTTAATATATGTGCTGTTATTATAGTAAAAACCTTTGGTAAAAAGTTAAATTTTTTATGGTAAGTTGACATTTTCACGGAATTGCCCAACTATGCTTCGTCAAACACAGCGCTAATGTTGTAGTCAAGTGGGACGCTCCTTACGACGGTAAGATAGTTTGTAGATCTGTGCAGCGCTGTCGCGCATGCGCATTGCGCAGAAAGAGCCGCTGCGTGAGTGCACCGTCCGCAGCCGCAGTTTCGTTTCTGGACAGACAGGCGAACACAAACATCCGTGACAGAAGAACATACTTTAATTCCTCATTACCTTCGTCGTCGGGTCTCCTTACAGACCTCAAACAAGTAAGATTTTACCTGAGGGAACAATTAAAACTGATGCTGTAAATAAACGGTGTCCGATGCTAATAATGCTCGTGCGACTCAACGACTCGCACCTCAGATTTCTGTCACAAAACACAACATTAATGATCGTTTATATTAAAACACTGAATATTCCTGACCATCGGGTTCTTTAAGCGGGTGTCAGTCGTGTGTGTGTGTTTGAGGATTGAGTCATTTTGTTTAGCTGCATCGCTAACATCAGTCTCGTTATATTTCAGTGATCCCAAAAATTGTGCCCCCAACTTGTGTATGGATTGACTTGTTTGTAGAACAGACTCGTGTATGGATTGACTGGTTCTCGCCATGAATACAGTGTTAAGAATGAATAAAACAAACAAACTTTATATCTCAGTTATTCATCAGATGCATTATGAAGCCAGTTCTCTCCCCCCTGTTGAAAAACCAGCATGTGCTGGGTTAGGTATGTTTTGATGCTGGTTTGACCAGCTAAGGACCAGCACATGACCAGCTTAAACCAGCATCAAAACATACCAAACCAGCATGTGCTGGGTTAGGTATGTTTTGATGCTGGTTTGACCAGCTTAAACCAGCATCAAAACATACCAAACCAGCATGTGCTGGGTTAGGTATGTTTTGATGCTGGTTTGACCAGCTAAGGACCAGCACATGACCAGCTTAAACCAGCACAAACCAGCATCAAAACATACCAAACCAGCATATGCTGGGTTAGGTATGTTTTGATGCTGGTTTGACCAGCAAAGGACCAGCACATGACCATCTTAAACCAGCACAAACCAGCATCAAAACATACCAAACCAGCATATGCTGGGTTAGGTATGTTTTGATGCTGGTTTGACCAGCTATGGACCAGCATCAAAACATACTAAACCAGCATGTGCTGGGTTAGGTATGTTTTGATGCTGGTTTGACCAGCTAAGGACCAGCATCAAAACATACCAAACCAGCATGTGCTGGGTTAGGTATGTTTTGATGCTGGTTTGACCAGCTAAGGACCAGCTTAAACCAGCACCAACCAGCATCAAAACATACCTAACCAGCATGTGCTGGGTTAGGTTTGTTTTGATGCTGGTTTGACCAGCTGTGGACCAGCACAAACCAGCATATGCTGTTTTTTCAACAGGGCCTGTCACCATCATTTTACAAGGAAGATGTGATTAATAAACGTATATAGATACATTATTCTGGAGATTTTTTTGTTCAAAATAATTGACTGTATATTCTTCCATACAGAGTAAAATGTCCCGGGCCAGTGCAACCCCGAAATCAAAGGCAACTGCATCTAAACAGACGAGTTCTCTGAAAGCCAAAGGGCTTAAAGACATCAGGATTGATGAAGAGGTTAAAATCGCTGTCAATATCTCGCTGGAGAGGTTCCAGAACAGCGAGGAGAAAGGTTCGGAAAGACGCCATTGAGTTCCAAAGTGTTGAACACGTTTTCACTCATCCTCCTTTGATTTGACTCCGTTTTGTTTTGTTTTGTTTTGTTTTTGTCATTCAGAGCTGGATTTTCCTTCTTCACTCACGAACACTGAGAGAGCGTTCATACATCGGCTCGCTCAATCCCTGGGTTACATTTCCAAAAGCAGAGGGTACGCTGAAGACGTCGCACGTGAAATATCGCAAGCACACTCAAAACCAAAGTTGACCATCTTTAGATGTAGAACGTTTATGGGCTGTTCTTAGGCTCGGCTCAGGGAGCAGAACCCTACACTAGTCTAAAAAAGTTATGTTTTTTGCAGAAAAGGCTCCAGTCGATATCTCACAGTGAGGAAGAAAGACGGCACGGAGATGGCTCGCTCTGTCATGACGTGTGACCTCACTCACAACTCCAAACACGTGGTGCGGAACCTTCTGCAGAGGTTTCCCATCACCGGTAAAGAGCGCGCGGAACTGCTGCCGCGGACCGAGAGAGCCGTCTTCACGTCTCCAGACAGCAGCGGTGAGTCTCTATCGTGTGCAGCCGATCCCGTGATGAGTCGCACGTGTCTTGCTTTTGTCATCGCGTCTCCTGCTTGGTGTCAGTTGTGCGGTTGATCTCTTTCCTCCAGACAGTAAGAACAGAACCAGCGGTCGACTGAGTCACGGGATTTCTCAGGTTCCTCAGAAGCGCAGTCCGTCTGAATTGGACGGTTTTCGGAGAGCGCTGCCTGTGTATGACCGGCAGGAGGAGATCGTGCAGACCATCAAAGGGAACCAGGTTGTGCTGGTTTTGGGTGAGACGGGGTCAGGTAAAACCACACAGGTGAGAACTGCTTCTTCAGTCTTCAGTTGTTGTCTCTTAAATACAACTCGTCACAGATATAGTTTCACTCTAAAGTACGTCACGTGACAGAAGTGGGTCTGTGGTGACATCATATGACCTCAGATGTGTGTTTGTGTGTCAGATCCCTCAGTTTCTCCTGGACGACAGCAGCCGGAATGGGATTCCTTGTCGGATCTTTTGCACTCAGCCCAGGAGACTGGCGACCATCGCTGTAGCGGAGCGCGTGGCGGCTGAGCGTGGAGAGAAGATCGGACAGACCGTCGGCTATCAGATCCGTCTGGAGAGCAGGTGCTGCATTAAAGTTCATATTTGAGATGATTAGCATCACACTGTTAGACCGTTGACCTTGTCATATTATGAACATTTGTTTGCGAAAGTGTTTTCATATGATTTCAGTTTTGTGCCGCATTGTGTCGGCATCGTCCATGGGTTTGACTCCCAGGAAAGAATACACTTCTTATAATGGATCTTATAATGATGCTCGTGGTTTTTGTTTTGCTGGTGTCCAGAGTTTCTCCCAAGACTCTTCTGACGTTCTGCACCAGTGGAGTGTTGCTGAGAACGCTGATGGCCGGAGACGACGCCCTGTCCACCGTCACTCATGTCATCGTGGTGAGTGTTTCTCTGGACCGTGGGCAGCATTTAAAGACGTTTCGTTGAAATCATCTTGAGGAGAACCGTTGTTTCTTCTCTGTAGGATGAAGTACACGAGCGTGACGGTCTGACGGATTTCTTGCTCACTAAGCTGAAGGATGTTCTTCATAAGATGCCCTCGTTGAAACTCATCCTGTCCAGCGCCACTCTGGACGTCAGCCTGTTCGCCAGATACTTCAAAGCGTGTCCTGTTGTTTACAGTAAGTCATATGTAAATATCTTATGCTGGGTACACACCAAATTAAGCGATTTGCTCGTCACTCATGCGAAAATAACAAACTTTTCCCGCGAGTAATAAAGAGCTTTGAACGCAATTGTTCGCATTTGGTGTGAACACAGCATTATACTGGGTACACACCAAACGCGAATTAAGAGATGTGCGTGAGTAAATTACATACAAATTGATGCAAAGACACGAATAGAGGAAAACTCGCGGCAGGTGATGCAAATGACGTGAATCAGGCGGCGCGAACGCGCAACGTGTCTTCCTCGCAGGTAAAAAATTCAACTCGAGCGAGAAATTCGTGCGAAGAGCTCATTGACACCTACTGTTTGACAGTCCGGACACATGAAGTCACTCCCCGTCGCATGATGTTTTTTATGTCACCACGCGAAAATAACGAACTTTTCACGCGAGTAATAAAGAGCATGGAACGCGATTGTTCGCGTTTGGTGTGAACACAACATTATGGGTACACTCCAAACGCGAATTACGTGATTTGCCTGCATAAATTACATACAAAGTTAATGCAAAGACGCGAACTCGCAGGCGATACGAATGGCGAGAATCAGGCTTCACGATTGCCGCGAACGTGCGTCAAACGTGTCTTCCACGCAAGTTGAAAAATTTCAACTCTAGCAAGAAATTCGCGAGAAGAACTGATTGACACCTACCGTTTGATGGGTCTGGACGCGTGATGTTTTTCACGTAACTCACGCGAAAATAACGAACTTTTCCCTCAAGTAATAAAGAGCATGGTACGCGACTGTTCGCATTTGGTGTGAACACAGCATTATGCTGGATACACACCAAACGTTAATTAAGAGATTTTCACGAGTTAATTACATACAAAGTCAAAGTAAAGACTCGAATAGAGACAAACTCGCAGCATGCGATGCCAATGATGTGAATCGGTGCGGCGCGATTTGGTACCTACTGTTTGACGGGTCCGGATGCGTGATGTTTTTCTTGTCACTCACGTGAAAATAACAAACTTTTCCCGCAAGTTAGGGTTGGGTGATTAATCGGAAAGTAACCGAAACCGACATTCAGGATATTTTGATTACTTTCCCTTTAACATCCATGTCGCCAGGTGCCGCTACCTCACTTTTTTCTTATCAGCGCAAAAGAGACTTAAATACTGCGTTATGTTTGGGCGTACACATACTGTATATGTAAGACAGTATTAGTAACTGTAAGTGGTCTGTTTTTACGTGCGTACACTCACAATAACAACAAAACTTTGTGATTTTGTAAAATAAAGAAAATTAACACATGCAGACAGATGATTTTCTGATTTGTGTTGCATTTGTCTTCAGCTCCAGCAAAGGCAATGTTTCCAAAAAATAACACAAAGATGTGTATTGTTCGAAATGTTCAATTAATAACCATAAAAAGTTTGTATTTCCTTTGATTATTTTAAAATAATATGAGATAAGAAATGTGTAATTAGAAAAAATATATTTACAGTACAAACCATGTCAGTCAACTACAGTAAAAAACTAAGAAAAATAAATAAATAAACAAAAACAAAATAATCGTTCAATAATCGTAATCGAGAGAAAATGTTCAATTAATCGAGATTTTGATTTTAGGCCAAATTGTAGAGCGAGTAATTAAGAACGTGGACTGTGATTGTTCCGCGTTTGGTGTGAACACAGCATTAAAGGTGAACGCAGGTATCGTATGTTGACGTTAATGTGTGTTTTTGTTGCGTTTGAAGTCAAAGGTTGTCCTTTTGATGTCAAGCAGCTGTTCCTAGAAGACATCCTGAGGACGACAGGCTACAAGAACAAAGAAATGAAGAAATATTCCAAGGAGGTGCAGAAAGGTAACGTGAATGAATGAACGCTTGCAGTTGAGCCATGTTGTGAGCTGTTGTGTCATTCAGTCTGATGTTTGTACAGAGGCGAGACAGCAGACGTCTTTGACGGAGTGGTGCGATGCCCGTCAGACGCCCGTCAGACAGCGCGAGAGGGAAAAGACGCCCGCGTGCGTCCTGCAGGAGAACGACCTCCTGGATGATGGAGGAGACGGCGTCTTCAGCCAGATGGTATTTTAACACAAACCCGCAGAGAGACTTTGGTTTAGTTTCGTTGCTGATTGTTTTTCTAACATCTGTGTTCAGAGCGAGAAGGACGCGGCGACGCTGGAGCCCTGGCTGCTCAAGGAGATGGACGCCTGCGTCTCGAACATTTTCTTGAAGGAAGACTCGGACGCCTTCGTTCAGCTCTTCAATCTCATCCTGAACGAGAACATCAGCGGTATTGAGCTCCTTCACGTCGTGATGTTTCTCTGAAGTTCGATGATTATTGTGGTGAGCGTTGGTTGTGTTCTCTCAGTGGATTACAGACACAGCGAGACCAGCGCCACTCCTCTGATGGCGGCTGCGGGGAGAGGATTCCTCAGTCAGATGGAGCAGCTCTTGAGTATGGGTGCCAACGTCAACGCCAAAGCCTCCAACGGCTGGTGAGAGCATCAGTCAACGCACTTTTCTGCGAAGTGCATGTTCTCCGTATGTGCATTGCGGACGGTGTGTATTTCTTTATTTCAGGACGGCTCTCGATTGGGCCAAACACTTCGGTCAACCCGAGGCTGCCGATCTCCTGGAGTCTCACATGTGAGCGCTGCGCTTGTCTCTAAAAACACGCCGTGGCTTGAGACTCCGCCTGGCGGTTCAAATCTTCTCGTGTTTTTGTACAGATGGTGTGTTGAAGCGGGTCAGCTGGACGAGTCGTCTCTGGTTCAGAGCGCATGTGATCTGAGTTCTGAAGACCAGGAGCTGCTCAAAGCGTATCATCACAGCTTTGACGACGAGCGGGTCGATCTGGACCTCATCTTACATCTGCTCTTCAACATCTGCCAGAGTTCAGACGAGGGTCAGACCATCACACGTAGAGTTACAGTCATGTGAAGGGAATATAGATGCTGCGAGAGCTCTCTTCACATGAGATCAAATCAGAGATGTGTCTCAGGAATATTAATGATGTCACTTGATGGTCATGCACTGGAACCGGCGTTTTTGTACTGTGGAGCAGAACCAGTCTCTCTGTAATGTGGTGTCGGTCGTTTCTCTGTGCTCATGTTGTTTTTTATTCGCAGGTGCGGTGTTGTTATTTCTGCCGGGCTACGATGAGATTGTCTCTCTGCGAGATCGGATCGTCTACGATGATAAAACATTTACAGACCTCCAGCAAAAGTATGGTGAATTTCAGCGTTCGTAGTTGATGTTTTTCTTAAAGGGACAGTTCACCCAAAAGTGAAAATCCTGTCATCGTTTACTTACCCTCGGATAGTTCTAAACCTCTACAGATTTCTTTGTTCTGCTAAACACGAAGGAAGATATTTGGAGGATGCCAGTAACCAAAAAGATCTCATCCCTGTTGACTCCCATAGTATTTATTTTCTCTAGTTTGGCAGGAAATAGGGCATGAGATCTGTTTGGTTTCTGACATTCTTCAAAATATCTTCCTTTGTGTTTAGCAGAACAAAGACAGGTTTAGAACAACTTGAGGGTGTGTAAATGGTGACAGAATTTTCGTTTTTGGGTGAACTGTCCCTTTAAAAAAGCTTGTCCTAAATCATTCTGTATGTCATTCTGTATCATCTGTATATAAAGTGATAGAATATCCGCTGTTGAGCAATGTAGGGTGGAAGACGATTTGGGATTTGATTGAGGAAAAATGTGTTTCTGTTGTATATTTAATATATTTTTGTTTAACATCACTCGTTCCTGTTTTGGTTGTTTGGTTACATCTGAACAAAAGAAGAGTTGGTGTGATGCTGCGTTCGAGACAACACGGATTTCGGGTATCGCCGACCTCAATCCCTAAAGTGAACGTCTGGAACGGTTATCCGACCTCTGGGCAGATCGATCAACCCTGACCTCAGCGAGACGTGTCACTTGAGCTCTTCACCACCTTATGTGAACCGTAAACTTTAAACTATTTTTACAACGCTTAATATATCCAGAAATGTTTATGAACGTTCTCTCTGCGTCTCATGCGGTAAACATGCGAATGTGACGCGTTGTTGACTGGAACGGATTGAGGTCGGAAGTCGCATATTTTACGTCATAATATCCGAAACCAGAGTTGTCTTGAACGCAGGATTAGTTGGAGAAATATATTGCATGAGAGCAATGTAAATGTAAATGTTCACAGGTTGCAGGTGTTTATTCTGCACTCCAGCATGCAAACATCAGACCAGAAGAAAGTTCTGAAGAACACTCCTAAAGGCGTTCGCAAAGTAGTGCGTATCTCTCTCTCTCTCTCTCTTTCACTTTTCACAAAGCTTGCACAACCCTCCCTCTGCTGTTCTTATAGTGTACCCTATACAGACGTCTCTCTGTCCTCCATTCAGATTCTGTCCACTAACATCGCAGAGACCAGCATCACAGTCAATGACGTGGTTTTTGTCATTGACTCTGGGAAAGTGAAAGAGGTTTGTCACTCTTGTCCACATTGCTTTACGCTGCATTTAGGCCGTGTTCACACTTGACTTCTTTTTTGAAGCTGCTAGCGTCTGTTTTACATTAGAATCCTGTGGAGTAAACCGTGTTTTCAAAAAACGTCCTGAGCGCTTTTTTAAATGCCAGCTCCGCTGTCTTTTTCTGCAGATCAGAGCGTCTATTGAGGTTGAAAAAGCATAGTTTTGTATAAATCTACGTTTAATTTTCACTTTCACAAACTTCTGTTTGCATTTCTAGCGAGAAATTAGTATTGTCGTTTTTAAATATGTGATTAGTTATTGCAAAGACGATCTCTGTGTATAATTCAAAAAGACATCCGTTACGCTGCCTGTCTCTCTGAGCTGTCTTCGTGCACAAACGCTATCTTTGAACATTGCCGGCTGCTATTTGTAACCACAACAAAAAAAGCGCCATTGTCAACTTTTTCTTGTCAAAAAAGAAGTTAAGTGTGAACACGGCCTTAGTTCTCATTTGGTGTCGAAGGTTTGTGAAAGGATTTCTAGTCACGACTGTGTGCATTTCTCTACAGAAAACCTATGATGCTCTCAATAATGTCACCATGCTAAAGATGGTTTGGATATCGAAGGCAAGTGCTTTGCAGAGAAAGGGCAGGTCAGTCATCTTGCATACCTATTTCTACATTTTGGTATTTTGTTGAATATTACAGGTTTTATTGTAACGGGTTGTTTGTTGTGTAGAGCGGGTCGCTGTAGACCAGGAATCTGTTTTCATCTCTTCAGTCGTCTGAGGTTCAATAACATGCTGGAACATCAGGTTCCTCAACTGCTGCGCATGCCACTGCAGGTACACACGCACGCACGCACACACACACACACACACACACGCACACACTAGGGATGTGACTGTGAGGAAATTTTCCCACCAGTTATTAGACGAGTAAAAACACCGTTAGTAGACACTGGGGGTGCGGGGTTTGGGGTGGTCAAATTAGCGACAATTCGGCAACCACAAATGCTTGAATTAATGGTGGGTTCAATTTCTTAAAAAAAGAAAGGAATACAAAATGAAAAATGTTTATATTAAATAAATAAATAAGAAAGGAATACAAAAATGAAAAAGTTGTTAAATATAAAATTAGAAACGAATAAGAAAGGTATACAAAACAAAAAACATTTATGTTAAATAAATAAGAAAGGAATACGAAATGCAAAAGTTAATGTTAAATAAATAAATAAATAAGAATCTAATAAGAGAGGAATACGAAACGAAAAATGTTTGTTAAATAAATAAATAATTAAGGAATATGAAAAGAAAAATGTGTGTTTAATAAATAAATAAGAAAGGAATACAAAACGAAAAATATTTATGTTAAATAAATAAATAAGAAAGGAATACAAAAATGAAAAAGTTGTTAAATATAAAATTAGAAACGAATAAGAAAGGTATACAAAACAAAAAACATTTATGTTAAATAAATAAGAAAGGAATACGAAATGTAAAAGTTAATGTTAAATAAATAAATAAATAAGAATCTAATAAGAGAGGAATACGAAACGAAAAATGTTTGTTAAATAAATAAATAATTAAGGAATATGAAAAGAAAAATGTGTGTTTAATAAATAAATAAGAAAGGAATACAAAACGAAAAATATTTATGTTAAATAAATAAATAAGAAAGGAATACAAAAATGAAAAAGTTGTTAAATATAAAATTAGAAACGAATAAGAAAGGTATACAAAACGAAAAATGTTTATGTTAAATAAATAAATAAAAACTAATAAGAAAGGAATACAAAATGAAAAACCTTTATGTTAAATAAATAAATAAATAAGAAAGGAATACACACTGAAAAATATTTATTTTAGATAAATAAATAAGAAAGGAATACAAAACGAAAAATATTTATTTTAGATAAATAAATAAGAAAGGAATACAAAACGAAAAATATTTATTTTAGATAAATAAATAAGAAAGGAATACAAAACGAAAAATATTTATTTTAGATAAATAAATAAGAAAGGAATACAAAACGAAAAATATTTATGTTAAATAAATAAATAAGAAAGGTATACGAAACAAATTTTTTTGTTAAATAAATAAATAAGAGGAATACAAAATGAAAAACTTTTATGTTAAATGAATGGCAACGCACCAGCTTTTTTAAAATTAAAACAAAATGAAAATGAAAACTGATCTGGCTCTTGATAACAGTGCTTATATATTCTATTACATGTTCTTTGCCAGATAAGCCCGATCCACCATGGTCTTGTCAGCACTTCTCTCTTCTCACATGATGAATAAAATCTGACTCCTGCTGGTGATCTTTGCTGCCACACTTTTTCCGCTTCACTTAATACAGCAGACGCATTCAGACGCGCAGATGTAGTTTGGTCTTTAACTAAACATAAGTGATTTATTACTATAAAAATGCTAAATGGCGGTAGGGGTTGGTGCCGCGGTGGAAAAGTGATGTCATCGGTAGGCAGGTGGACACCGTGTATGTATCACTGTCGCAACAAGCCTAACACACACACCTACACACGCACGCACGTTTACTGATGTTTTCCAGTATGTGCAGCTTCACATTCACGCAAATGTGGTCATCAGGTATTTCACGCACACATGAAGGTGAAGTGTTTGTTCTGTCTGTGTTTCAGGAGCTCTGTCTGCACACTAAACTTCTGGCTCCCGTCTCCTGCTCCATCGCTGAGTTCCTGTCTAAAGCCCCTGAACCGCCACACCTGCACGCTGTTAAAAACGCTGTACAGATGCTGAAGGTCAGACTCTCAGATTTAACCACGGCACTGAATGAGGGCCGCTTTTCAAAACTCGTCCCTCTGTCCTAACATTCTCACACAAATGGTCAAATCATTGCGATGCGGAGAAAATGTACTGTATGTTAGCAGCAAAATATCTGTAGCGAAATTTGATCCAGTCCAACGGGAGTCCTGCTGGAATTTCTGTCCATCACGTTTGATCTCCGTTCTCGTCTTCTTCACCTCAGACCATCGATGCCATGGACCCCTGGGAGAACCTGACCGAGCTGGGCTGTCACCTTGCTGACCTGCCCGTCGAGCCTCACCTGGGGAAAATGGTGCTGTGCGCTGTGGTTCTGAAGTGCTTGGATCCCATCCTCACCATCGCCTGCACGCTGGCACACAGAGAGCCGTTTGTGTTGCCCTCGCAGGCCTCTCAGAAGCGGATGGCCATGCTGTGCCGCAAACGCTTCTCTGCCAACACCTTCAGCGACCACATGGCTCTCCTCAGAGCGTTTCAGGTGAGCTTCAAAGGCCTCACGGACAGTTCAGAATCAGGTGCTTATTGATTGATGAAATGCTCTTCTGGTGAAACAGGCTTGGCAGAAGGCGCGCAGCGATGGCTGGGAACGAGCTTTCTGTGAGAAGAACTTCCTCTCGCAGGCCACCATGGAGATCATCGTGGGGATGAGGACGCAGCTCCTGGGACAGCTGAGAGCGACAGGTGATGTCGCTTTTATCCACTCCATCCAAACCTTGATCTGTGTCGTGCGTTCGCTTCACCCCGCTTTGTTCGCTCACGCAGGTTTCGTCCGGGCGCGAGGAGGCGGAGACATTCGAGATGTCAATCTGAACTCGGAGAACTGGGCCGTGGTGAAGGCCGCGCTAGTCGCTGGCATGTATCCCAACCTAATCAACGTGAACCGCGACAGCCTCACTCTCATGGGCTCCAAAGAGAAGAAGGTCCGACTTCACCCGACCTCCATCCTGAGTCAGCCCCAGTACAAGAAGGTCGGTGAGCCACGAAACCCTCTCCCGTCCTGCGTCACGTCTATATTGAACAATTCTTGTGTTAAACTCAGATTCCTCCAGCCAACGGGCAGACGGCAGCGGTGGAATCCCTGCCCACCGATTGGCTGATTTATGACGAGATGACACGAGCTCACAGGATCGCCAGCATCAGGTGCTGCTCGGGCGTCACGCCGCTGACCGTGGCGTTGTTTGGAGGATGTGCGAAACTCCCGAGCTCGGCGATACAGGAGTCCACGGCTCACAGAGGAGGTACATCACTGCATAACTGTGAAAGCTCGACATGCTCCGCCCCCCTGTGTACTTTGTTTATATTGTTTGTTTGGTATGATATGAAGTATTGAGCCGTCTGTGGTTCACTGTAAATGTGTCGTGTTGGGCAGGCGTGGATGGTGTGAATGAGAGCAGTGACAGTGAGATGGAGGATCGGTCCGGTTCGCATCAGTCGCACATTAAGATCGACGACTGGCTGAACTTCAGTCTGGATCAGGAGGTAAGAGGGCAACGGGGTCTCGCTCGCCGACACTGAAATCCTCAAGTTTCATTCTCAAACGGAGACGTTCAGACGTTTTCGGTCTCCGTCATTCTATATCACTGTGCTGCCTTCGTGTCACGATGAAACGTTTCCAGTAGGGACGTATCGATTCAATCTGAACCATACTATGTTTACCATACAATGAGTTGAGGCAAATTAGAAACGAACGACTGGCATTTTATTATTCCTCAAATTTCTTTGCGAAACAAAAATAAATGTTGTGTCCAATAACAAAACTGAATTGCAATTTTAAAACAAATTCCAAATCGCATAAAAACGAATGATACAGAAGTCTCTTTGATATAAACAAACCACGGCTGTCTGTGCTTTTCCTACCTTTTACTTTTTTAAGAAATATCAGCATATCCACGTTTACCAAGTTTGCTGTAAACACAGCGGCCCCTGCTGTTCAAAACATGTACTGCGATTCAAATAACATCTCAACTGGCTTGAATCCTCACATATTTAATCGATTTTCAACCGGCCCACGGTGAATCATTACCAGTGTTGGGCAAGTTACTCTGAAAAAGTAATGAATTACTAGTTACTAATTACATATTAAATAGTGTAATTAGATTACTGTACTGTTGCTCTCTCCAAAACGTATTTCATTACTTTTTAGAGATTACTTTCTAAATCCTACATCAACCTTGATTAGTTCAGTGATTCAAGGATAGACATGAAAGGGCTCTTTTAATTCATTTAAATAAATCATATAAAACTACATAAAGTAGAATTATTAAATGACCAAAGCATAGAAATGTGAGAATTATACATTAAAGCACGGATTTTAAAGTTTTTTTTTATGTCAATTCCACTATTGCACACACATATATTACACACAGTATTTAGTTTAATTACATCAGAAGTAACTGTAATTAAATTACAGAGAAAATAAGAGTAATCCCTTACTTTACTTTTTCAAGGGAAAAGTCATTCAATTACAGTTACTAATTACTTAAGGCCAATTTATGGTTCTGCGTAGGACCTACGCCGTAACCTACGGCGTAGCCTATGCAGAGCCGCGTACCCTACGCCGTAGCCTGACACGCACCTCTCCAAAAATGTAACAACGCGTCAACTCAACGCGGACCGTAAGCGCTGTGATTGGTCGGTTTGGCAGCATCGTACTTCCTTCTACGCATTTCTGGCGTCTTCTTCCGGCAAGTTCAGAGTCCACAAAAGAACAACATGGCGAGCATCGACAAGTACTGAGCGTCTTATTGAAGAGGTTCGGAAATGCACGCATCTGTATGACTCCTCTTCGGCGGACTATAAAGACTGTCAGATGGCGGCGAATTCTTGTAGAGAGATTTCCTCTAACGTCGGTTTGGAAGAGTGTCAGCAAAAGACATGAAGAACTTCGCACTTTATAAACAATGTGCACGATCTTTTGCACTTTATTGGCTTTATAGTTTTATTTTTTGTTTTACCTTTTATTGTTACTAGTTTTTTGAAAGTTTTATATTTGTGTTAATATTGCATTGTATACTCATCTATACATAGTTTGCACTTTTACATATTCTGTTCTTTGACTCTTTTGCAAATAAAGAACAAAATTGTGACACTTCCAGATCTTGGTTGCATTTCGTTTCATTTTTAACTAAACAATTAATAGGGTGAGTTGTCCATGACAAAATATGATATTCTATCAGGGTATCATTTCAATACACAGTTTTGACATCTATGTATGTGCTCTGCATAAATGAGTACACCCCTTTGAAAAGTATACTTTTTTTCAACAATATCTAAATGAACAAAATGTGGACAAGGCTAAGGTTAATATAACATCTGTTTAACTTCTAACAAAAGAAAGGTTAATAATATAACGGATTACACATTTTTCTGTTTCGATCAGCTCCAACTCCATTAAGATGCGATCAGCTTCTGCTCAAAACATCGGCGAAGAAGAGCAAACCCATGGGCCACTTTTAGGGCAGTTGTGGCCTAATGGTTAGAGAGTCGGACTCGTG
Organism: Triplophysa rosa; assembly: GCF_024868665.1. Lineage (NCBI taxonomy): Eukaryota > Metazoa > Chordata > Actinopteri > Cypriniformes > Nemacheilidae > Triplophysa > Triplophysa rosa. The sequence continues at coordinate 35,321,043 of NC_079891.1, read as the reverse complement.
ACCAGAAGGTTGCCGGTTCGATTCCCAGGGCCGGCGGGTAACAACTGAGGTGCCCTTGAGCAAGGCACCTGACCCCTACTTGCTCCCCGGGCACACGCTGCAGTGATAGCTGCCCACTGCTCCGTGTGTTCGTGTGTTCACCACTTGCTGTGCGTGTGTTCACTACTCACTGGATGGGTTAAATGCAGAGGTCACATTTCGTTGCCTTGTACTTGTACATGTGCAATGACAATAAAGTTGAATCTAATCTAATCTAAGAGCCAACTAGCGTTTCGGCGGTGTAATTGCAGTACGACGCATACTCTCAATGCAGAACCATAAATGTTCACGACGGCGTCATCTACGTACGTTGGCTACGCCGTAGGCAGACGCTACGCACACTACGCAGAAGTAAAAATCGTGCTTTAGTAACTAGTCACACCCAACACTGATCATAACATCCCATGCTCAACATCATACATAACCTACCGTGTCTCTTACACTAACGCTTCCGTCTCCTCTCATCACGTGTAAGACGGCCGATCTGGTGTTCGGACTCAGACAGCGCTGGCAGAGTTTATTTTTAAGGAGAATCCGGGCGCCGACCAAAGCCGGTTCTCAGCTGGACGAGGCCACCGTCCATACGCTGGTGTCAGTGCTGTCGGCTGAAGAACAGGCGAGCGGTCTCCAGCAGCCCACTGGCATCGGACAGAGACCTCGACCCATGAACTCTGATGACACGCCGCCGAGCTCATGCTGGAGGAGCGCAGGCCGCAGGAGCATGCCGCAGGAGCAGGAAGCCGACGAGCCGAGCAGCCCGGACAGGCGAGTGAGCTTTCATCGCTGATGCGAGGTCAGGTGATGCCGTCCTGACTTCCCTGCGTTTTGTTTTTCAGATCGCCTCGTTCGACGTCTCACGTGTCGCAGCCCAAGACTCACAGAGAGAAAAGCATCCATCATTCGAGGCGTCAGGGAGAGGAACTCTTGCCCTTTAAGAGCGCTAACAGCCCCTCGTCTCTGTCCACCCTGAAGGTATCTGCTCGCGCTCATGTGACACGTGCACGGAAAGACTAAAGTTTTTTGGTGATAAAAGCTTGGTGTTGATGTGATGCAGGGCTCGTCGCCGAGACAGACGCGAGCGTTGGTGAGATACTTCATCTTAAAGAGCAGCAACATGAAGAACATCGAGCTGTCTCAGCAGAGAGGCATCTGGTCCACCACACCGAACAGTGAGCAGAAACTGAACCGAGCCTTTCTGGAGAGCAGCGCCTTCTTCCTCGTCTTCTCCGTGCAGGGGTCCGGACACTTCCAGGTGCCGTTTCACGCTGACGATATCGCCCCTAGTGTTTTTCACTTTTTGGGGGGGTGGCACAAGTAAAGTAGTTCTCTGAAAGCCGCTGTGGTTTTTGTGTCGTGCGACAGGGTTACGCCCGCATGACGTCAGAGATCAGCGGTGAGAGATGTCTGGACTGGGGTTCGGCCGGTTTGGGGGGCGTGTTCAGCGTGGAGTGGGTGCGTAAAGAGATTCTTCCCTTCCAGCACACGCAGCAGCTGCTGAACCCGTGGAACGACAACAAGAGAGTTCATATCAGCCGGGACGGTCAGGTGAGGGTCAGGGTAGAGAAGCGCTTGGGCTGCGTGTCCGAAATCGCCCCCTATACCCTCGCTCACTATTCCCTAGATTAGTTCACTAATATAGTCCACTTTGAGGAGCGGGTGAGTGAATTGGGACACTCGCGATAGATGGCTAGCAGCTAGCCGTGAGTGCACATCGGCTGTACCCTCGTTATTATGATGCATCATGGGATTGAATAATTATATCCACTGTGAATTCGGACACCACTAAAACTGGACGAATGCACTCAAGTAGTGCACTATAATAGGGTCTAGGGGGCTGTTTCGCACCGTGTTTGCACTTTGTGTACTCGTGATGTCACGTGTTTGTGTACTTCAGAGGGGTGTTGTGTTTGTTACAGGAGCTGGAGTCTCAGACTGGAAGTCAACTGCTGGAGCTGTGGGACGAAATGTGTGACACATGGACCTCATGAAAATGTTTTATTCGAATCCTTTAGCCGATGATTATTTCAATTGCTGTGCAAGCGTTTTTGTCGTCTATGATGGCTTTTGCACAAACGTAGCGCCTTGTTCCAGTTCATGCGTTGATGGTATTTTTAATGTGATTTCAGTTGATCAGCTTTTTACTCTTTACGAAACGATTCCTTTAAAGATTCATTCAGTCTGTTCAGTCTAACCGACTGTGAAACAATTAAATCTCATAACACTCCGATCTGTGATTAATATCAGCACTTTGTGACGCGTGTCATACTGGAGAATGTTTTTGCACGTTAGCGCCGTTCTTTAATCCACTTTGTTGTTTGTGGTGTTTTCTATCCGTTGAGTTTCATTGAATGTTCATCGTTTCAAATGCAGAATTTGCAATAAAAATGTTCTCTGATGCGTTCGCGTCTTTGTCTTCGAGTCAAACCAACACAACAGACGGTGGTGCAGTATTTGTGTGTTTATTATTTCTTACAGTATTTACACCCCTCTGGGTTTGGATGGGTGAGCATTACACAGTGTCGAGGATGCGTCGGGAGTTCAGAGGCGATTCTGTTTCTTGTTGCTCACGTGCAGGAGGTGCAGCAGAAGTTCTCCTGGTGATGCTCCCAGGAAACCCGCGCTCTGCTCCGACCGATCGCCGCTCTTACGGTCCTCAGAACAGCTTGGGTCGAACATGCAGCCGTCTGGAGATGAGAAGCATCCGTGAATCAGCACTGAGATAAGCATCATTGACACTGAAACACACATCAAACCATCCACTCATCTGACCCGTGTCGCAGCAGAGACCCGGAGCTGCGCAGCGACCCTCATCAGAGCCGCAGGGTTTCCCTGGAACGTCACACGGAGACGGGAGGTATTCCTCCTCCTGACATCGCAGCGTCTGCGGAGACGCCAGGAGACAGCCGATCTCCTCTCCGCAGCAGAGACTGGGGCCAAAACAACGGCCCTGATCACCGGGACCACATGTCATGCACTACAAACACCAGACAGCAGAAAACCATCACACACCACAGTGAAAATCATCTCTTCATTCTCAATGAGATTCAATGGAGAGCAAATGAAGAGTTTGGTTCCAAAATGAGATCGTTAATTTCAAACATCATGTTTTTTATTGTGCGCTCCAATTAACATCTAAGAAACTGCAGTTGGTTTGTTTTGATTTAAGTCGTAATAACTAAAAAAATACAGCTCACTAACACAATAACAACATGATCTTATCGTCATTATGTCATTTTGGAACCAAACTCTTCAAATGGAAACTTGCTGAAATCTCATCTGCGTCTCAGATATTTCTCCTGAGAAAGAGTCTCACAGATGTGTCTGTCATTGGAGTCTCAGAAGAGATGTCAACGATGTGTCAAACCGATCTCAGATTTGTCAAGTTTGCAATCAAAAGTCAATATTATTCAAATATTAACTCAAAACATTTCTCATCAAATTCACTCAAATCCAGATGATCCTTTTTTAAACAGTCGTACGTTTCTGTTTTTATTTCTCATAAGCACTTTTAAGAGAAACACCTGAGACCGTTGACACTTCTGCGAGGCTATATGAAAGAGCAACATGTGAGCAATAACATTTTCCTCTGTGAGTTGATGACAGGACTGTTTGACGTACCTGTCTGGAGACGGTGTCCAGCGAGCGCTTTCCTCCTCTCGGGCAGTTCTGGATGTAACACGTGGAGGAGAGAGACAGAAGTCCAGCGACACACAGCAGAAGAAGAGCAGATTCAGTCATCACGACTCTGATGCTGTGAAACCTTCAGTACACCACACACACAAACGCTCGACTCTTTATAGTAACACATCACGCGTCATCACACCTCATTACAATGACAAACAATCCCCAGAGAATACTTTCACTCTGACAATCACGTTCTTTTCTTACAATTAAAATGTTTTTATTTCTTTCATCCTGTTTTTAGATCAGATTTAGTCAAAAGAATTGGTGCAAAAACAGCTTTTCCAAAACTAAACATTCGTAATTCAAGGTACGTTTTCTTGAGAAGCACAATGACAAGATATTAAGTCTTGTTTTCTGGAAAAAAGCTCAATTGTGCATGTTTTGCAGTAAATTAAGTTGATTTTTCTTACCCCTTTGGCAGACATTTTGATCTTGTTTTAAGCATAAACTCTTTTTTATTCTCATAAACATTTTTCAAAAACAAGATTAAGTCATTTTGCTTTTCAAGTAAATTGATCAATTGAAGATATTTGTTCTGGAAAACAAGACAAAATTACTAAGAAAATCTTTTTTTGCAGTAAATCTGTTAAAAGGTTGATGGAGATCTTCCTAAAAGTCCAAGGAACTTGTCGTCTAATTGTCTTTACTCTTGACTGAGTGGTAAATGTTTTCACATAGTTTGACATATTGTCTTATAAACTCGCACGTTCAAATTGATGCTCAAATTGATCCAAGTTCAACTTTGGGGTGCAACAGTTAAAACGTGTGAAAGTGAAGCTGATCTACATGATCAGAGACCAGAGGTTTTCAAACTTTATGATGCCAAGGACCCCCAAATATGATTTACCTTTTGTGAGGGACCCCCTTTTCTAAAATATATATCAATCTATATATTTAAAAAAAAAAAGATTTGTTAGATAAATAGTTAATAGGATATTATAAAGACAACAACTTGTTCTAATCCTAAATAGTTGGCAACAATTTCACTTCCAGTCCGAAAAAAAAACTATAGTGAGAAAAACTCACCAGAAAGATTCAAAAATAAACAATTCTGGAAACTATCAAAAGCAAAAAACCTGATAAAATCTGCGGACTTTTATCGTTTTTTGCTTAATCCTTTTTCCTAGAAAATTTCTGCAACCTTCTGGAGGCCCCCTGGGGGTCCCCGGACCCCAGTTTGAAACCCATGTCATAGACATCTACTTTAAATAGTTAGATATGGGCTATATTTCAAGTGTAAAAGTATGTTTAGAATCAGGAACATACGTACTTCTATATAATAGGTATATAAACCTTTTTTTTTTACCAGGGGTTGTTAAAGGATTATTTCACTTCAAAATAGGCCCCCATTGACTTTCCATAGTAGGAATAAAAGTTGACTATGGAAAGTCAATGGGGCTCATTTTAAAGTGAACTTTAATGCTGGTGTAAGTGAAGATTTGATGTATTTATGTGTGTGTGTTGAGAGGTCTATGTGAATGATTTCCAGTGCGCGCGCGCGTTATTTACCGTCAGAACTGATCTAATGGATCTGAATATTCAGAGTTTGTTACTAAACATGTGATCATTATGCACAGAGGAGATGAAACGTGACAGGGCACAAAGTTCAACTGCTTAAAAGAGCAAGAAGTCTCAATGTCACAATTGAAGTGTTTTGCTTTTATTTAGATGAATTCAGGACTGTTTTACTGCAACTCTCCAAAACGTTTGATATGCATATATCAGCACTCTACATGAATGTCAAAGCAGGATTAAAAACTCATGAATATAATTATAAAAAATGAGCATCAAAACAGCTCAATTACAGACACTAATAGTTTCAATTGAGACGTATTGCTGAAGAAACACAATGTCCTTACTGTATGACGTCAGCAGACACATATGATATAAAAATATAACACCAAAACTGAACAACAATTTTTGGAACAAGTTATAATAAAAATTCTGTACAGGATTGTTTTTATTTTAAGGTTTTGAACACGTTAACATCACACGTGCACACACCTGAACGACATTTTGTTACTAACTTTTTGCTGTCATGTATTTTAAAAAGTTACAAAAGAGATGCTCAACCATTTTTGGTGCAGCCAAAAATCAACAGTTTACCGAGTAGAAAAACGGAACATCATTTCATCCGTTTTTAAAACACAAAAATCAATAATGTACTTTTTTTGCCAGCATATTTTAGTGAGTGAGGGAGCACATTCGTACACGGTGTTAAAAAGGTCAAATTAACTCTCACAGTGTATATATAATCCACACTTTGAGATTTTGGTGTAGGCTACCATGATGAAAATGTTCTGTAATTTACATTTACAACTAAAGATGCTGTTTTGTTATTCAGAGTGTTTACCGAAGCCTCGTAAATAAATACCAGTAGCTATATATGAAAAGTTTGGTTCCAAAATGAGATAACTCCGTTTTTAAAATGTTTCAAAAATCATGTTTTTTTTTATTGTGCATTAATATCAATCAAACTGCAGTTGGTTTGTTTTGACTTGAGCCGTAATAACTAAAAAAAAAAACCTGCTAACTAACACAATAAATCACAATAAAAACATGATAACATCATAAAAAAAACATGAAACTCTTCATACGTTTGAGTGTCGGAAACTAATTTACCAATAAATCACTGTAGTCGTGTATCACTCACTCACTCACCACAGCATCACGTGTTTCGCAACTGCATGTCAAACTGAAACCGGCAGATGGCGCTGTTTCACTCAAACAAAAAACAGCAGTTCAACCTGCCATCTTGAATCTTTTATTTACAATGGATAAAAATTCAAACTTATTTACATTTTACCAAAACTGACACGTGCATGTGTTTGACTCAGAGCTACTGTAACACACGTTCACAGTAACACATATAACACGATGGCATTCACTGTTTGTGTCACAATAAACCAAAGAACAAATGAACATAATATACAAACATATCTGATAGATTTATACTCGTGATGTGCAGCTCATCAAACTTTACACCTGAATCCATGATTGTGATATTTTGCGATTCTCTGAAATACAATAAACCCAAATTTCTTTTAAAGGGACTGGATAACATAATGATTGACAATTTAAGATGTGCTGAGTTCACAATGGCTTCTAGATGTTAAGGCATTTTGTGAGGTTGTTCGTCACTTTTTGTCCATATAATTCGAATATCAGAGTTTGTTCACAGATCCAAGCGAACAAATTGCAGTGATTCTTATTGCTGGTAAAATCGCACTGAAATCAGACGATCTCATCCCTGCTGAAACAAACAATAGAAAGCATCACAGAAATTCTAATGGATTTAATATAGTTATAATGGGTATTGTATCGGTTTTAATGGAAACTATAATGGTCTCCGTAGACCTCTGCTGGTAATGTGTTGTGTTTATTGGTGTAATGGGAACCAACAGAACACCATTAAAATCTACTGGAATAAGACCAAGAACAAAGGAACTGTGTACTGGTTTTAAAGGCATTTGAGATGGAAACCATTCAAAGTTTGTATTGTTTTCAGCAGGGTGTAGTGTGCTGCGTCTCTGGGGTTAAAGTGCACTTGACCGTGTGTGTGTGTGTGTGTGTGTGCGTGCGTGCGTGCGTGCGTGTGTGCGTGCGTGCGTGCGTGCGTGTTCGAGTTCATCTCATCCTGCGCTCTCAGAGCACCATGGTGGGGATGTGATGCATGAGCGCAGGGTGTGAAACGGGTGTCATTTGGGGCGGTGGAGGTGACGGCTGCCCACTCTCAGATTTTGCGCCGGTCGGTCGGTGTCTGGCGCTCTTCTGGTGCGCGCGCAGGCCCGCCAGCTGCGAGTACGCGCTCTGGCAGACGTAACACTTGTAGGGTCGCTCGCCGGTGTGGAGGCGCACGTGGTTGCGCAGGGTGGATGACTGGCTGAAGCGACGATTGCAGAAACGGCAGACGAAAGGTTTGTCCAGGGTGTGAATGCGCATGTGCGAGCGCAGGTTACTGCGCGAGTTGAAGCCGCGGTGGCAGATGACGCAGCGCATGCGTGATGAAGAGGAGGAGGAGGAGGAGGTCAGGGATGAAGGGGCAGCTGGATCACACACATGTGAGTCTTCTGTGCAGGAGAATAAAGCAGAGGTCAGACTCACACAGTTTGACAGACATGAAAAGCGCGGTCTCCATAAACCAGCACATTCCCATAATGATGGAAAAATACTTGACTTTTTATTATTATATAAATAAATAGTGTATGATGTTTTTGTATATAGGCTAATTACACGTCTCTGTATAGCCTAATTTTGTTTTTAATGTATGTACTATTGAGGAGAGCGTTATATTACAGCTGTTATAAATAAGTGCCATTTTATTTTTACTTTGCATCAGGTTATTTTAATTCTCTTGAGAGATATTTGAAAATAATTTGAAAAGTCTAGTTGGGTCACCTTCTAGGAGTAAAAAATAATTAAACAAATTAATGTAATTCATTAATGTAGGCTAGGTTCTAATAAAATAATTCACCTGAACGGGGAATTAGTTAGTCTATGTATGTACGTTGATATGTAGGCTATATAAACGTAGGCTAGATGTCTTTTTGTACCAATAAAAATGAACGCGAACTTTTAAGAAACGGAACCAAAAATATACAATGAGAAATAAAAACACTCTGATAATAAAAACAATAAACTCAATTTCAAAAATGGTTTTCACATGGAAAACTCTGAAAGTGCAAATGATTCACAAACCATCACTTGCAAAAGGAAAACTTAGAAAACTGTTAAGAAAAAAATGCAGTTCATGTATAAACAATTTTCTTATTTCTCATTGTGTAGGCCTATTTTTGTTTGTTTCTTAAATGTTTGCGTTCATTTTAATTGGCACTAAATATCTCCATTGGTAAAGTCAAGTCAACTTTATTTATATTGCGCTTTTTACAATTTCCATTGTTACAAAGCAGCTATACATGAAACATTTTGACTATAACGTTTAAATGTATACAAGTAAAGACAAATAAGGTGAAAACACAGAAGACAGACACGCACACGTACAAAACACGGACTCACAACCCCACACACATAAAGTGTCAGTGGCTCAAAGGTCATGGGTCAAATTGGATAAAAGCGTCTGCTGAATGCAAACAAAAAGGTTTGAATTTAATTTGACCAATAAGTTTTTGTTCTTTATTTAGATTCAGTTGTGTGTGTGGATGTGAACAGCAGAGGGCGCTCGTGTATCTCACAGATAACAATCTCACCGCATTCGTTCCTCAAAACTCTTCACCTCTGGCCAATTTAACAATAAATCTCACCGGAGTAAAGCATCGTGAGATTATCCCTGAAAGTGTCCTGATTTTTATCATCTTAACATTGAAGCTCCCTCTCACACACATACCGTTTCTCTTTCTGTGTTGTTCCTCTTCTGCGCTCGGCACGCCAGGAATACCAAGGAAGGTGTTGTGAGAGTTTCCGTACCAAACGAGCAACTCCTGATCCGGTGGAATGGTCTGTAAGAGTAAACAGAATGTTCTGCATGTTAAATATATCATTCGTGTACATTTAAATGTACATGCAGCATACGTCTGCAAACTTTTCTTCGTCATGCTTTAATATCAGTGTATGATCCTGAAACCTGATAGACACCATCATGACAATCTTTCAATAGAATCAAAAACACGTGATCTTTTTTTAACACCACAGTTAAACAAGTTAAACTTTTACTTTTGATGTACGAAAGAAGCTGTGAAGAATCTGAAATATTTATTTTTACACGATGCTCAATTTTACGCAGCAGCTCAATTAGGTTTTTGTCACATCCCCAATCTATATGAGACGCTCAGTGAGATTGTAACAGGTGTTGTACCTCAAGAGCTTTGTAGAAGATGCTGGTGCCGATCTGAACCACCTCCAGGTTTTGTTCCTGTTCATTTCTGGCACATTTGATGTAAGTCATCCAGCTGCGCTGTTCCTCCTGACTCGCATCGACGAAACACCGGACGGTCCCGTTCTCATTGAACACCTGAACACACACACACACACACACACACGCACGCACGCACGCACGCACGCACGCACACACACACACACAATCAAGAGCATTAAAGATCATTATTGTGCCGGGATGATGAATGCAGAATAATGAGGTTCTGTTCACACACACACACCTCCCACATGAGGTTATTGTTCTTGTGCAGGTCCACGTGCTCAGGGGGGATGACCCTCCCGGTGAACGGACCCATCTCTGTTCCTGCTTTGATCCACGTCTTGGAGAAAATCCCCAGACCTTCTCCAGGGACTGAACTCTGAGCGATGATGACCTCACTGGGCAGCACCAGACTAGACAGCTTCTGGACCTCTGCAGGAGACCAACACCATGAATATCAATCATTTCTGCTTTTTTTGTTCAATTTAAAGAGATTATTTTTCCAATTTAGGTTACAATATAAGATTGCATTATTACTGTTAAGAATAATATTGTTACAATAATTGTGATCAATGCAACACACATGCAATTGATGTAATATTGTTTGTTATTATTATAACCAACAGCCAGTTAGATTTTCTTTAGTCAAAAAACACGCAGTGCTGTAAATAATGTATTATATTATTTTTATTAAATTGTTATTAAAAAAAACTATTTACATGAAACCTGCGCGTTATAGAGATGCACTTCAATGGGAATACACTTTTTTTTTAAATCTCGCAACACTAAAATACTTCACCGTTAAAGGTTTTTAATGGTACGAATGAGCATTAGAAAATGTTAGAGAACGAAATAAGAGACTTGTCAGATCTTTATGATGTGAAAATAAAGTGTTTTGTTATTTTCGTCACGAAATATGAGCTCGTGGTAAGAGGATTAAAAGGCGTGAAATGTCGGGGAGGGAAACTGTAAAAAGCGCATTCACGTCCCATTGAAAGCCACTCGCAGCATTTAATGTCCGAATCAAAGACGTGTGAATTGGTCAAAAACAAAATGCAGAAGAAAAGAGGTGAAATCCTCCATTCTTCCTGCCGGAGAGCGATATTCATGATTCTCCAGCGACTAATTCCAAATTCATTATCCTTTCAGGAACTTTGTTGCAATAAATGTGCGCTGAATGAAGCCGTGGCTTGTTTAAAAGCACCGGGAACCTCGCAAACAAAACTGGAAAGACGATTATAGATGGTTGACATGCATTGAATGGGGGCAGAATGAAAGCTTCACGGTGTGTTAATGGAGAGAAACAGAGATGCCAAGAGTGGAAAAGAGACCGTCCGGAGATTCCTGAATGCGCAATGGAGCTCCGAGAAGCGCAGGCTTTTCTTTGCCTTTCTCAGGTCAAGCACAAAGTTAACCAAATGAATTTAAAACCCTCCTGCATTCAGCCCACGGCAGTTACACGCCTAACAAACCCTGTAAATGCGTCTTTCAGCGCATTAAACGGGTTAAATGGGCCAAAAGAAAAGAGACAAAGTGGGAAAGGCTCCAGGAGAGAGCAGGGTGGCTCGAGATCTTGGGAAGAATTTTCTTCCCAAACGCCGGCGACAGAGTTTATTCCCTCTGACAGCAGAGATTACCGAAGATGAGACTTTGCTTCATTTCATCTTTCGCTTTTATTCCCCCCTCTGCTTTGCATGTAAAATAACGCGGAAACGGAGGGTCACGCTTTTCTCCTCCATTCAGTGCGCGCAAGTGAGTTTCTCAAGGTTCCCAGGACACACAAATAATGGCAACAAACCTCGCAATCCAAATTACACACTTACAATTTATTTATTCGTTTTTTACTATAAACAATCAAACATAATTTTATTCCACATGTAACGAAATGAAATCTTCCTGACGTACCAAAAAATACAAATTGATGTCATGGTGTTAATTTAGTCTGCTTAATATTATTGCCCAAATATTGTCACATTATCAATACCATTTAAAAAAATAAGATCTACAGCCACTATTATTAAATCGTCCTGATATCGAATATTTTTAGGGCTAACATTGCAAATAAACGTCATTAAAATTAAATCATGTTTTTCTAAGTTGAGAAAGTGAATTTGTTTAAAATAATGCATTTTTGTACAGCGCTTTTTTCAAACATTAATATAAATAAATCAACGAATATCCATACATTTAATGCTTGCATTTGTTTATATGTGGCTCACTTTAGAGTCATTTTCTGCAAGCATTTTCTTTGCAAAACACTGTAATAACATTGTTTTTAACAGTGTAATAAAACAGGAGCCTGTCCGGTGAAAGTGTGAGAAGTTTGTGCCTTACCTCCAGTGAAGGACTGAGCCAGAACTTCAGCAGTGAAAGCCGTTTTAGGACTCAGACTCTGTCTGTCCTCACAGAGATGTTCTCCGAGCACATTTCTCCACCTGCCGTACAGAAAGCTGTGCAGAATGTCAGAGGTGATGATCTCGCACAGTTGAGATCTGAATCTGGACTTCAGCGCTTCAGCGGGAAGAACCGAACCCATGTCTGCTAAAGCACAGCCACCCCAAACGATTCAGAGCTGGAAAGTGTTCAGGTCTCTGTGGATCACCTCCACTTATATCAGCCTGTGGCTCCAGCTCTCTCTAATGAGTTATTGATGACCCCCTCCACTGCTATACACTTGTTTCCTCTGAGGAAAAAACTCTTCGTGGAGCCACCCCTCTTAAAGACACACGCACGCACGAACGCGCACACACCCGCGCACTGAGAGACTTTCACTGTGTGTGTTTGCAGAGAAGAGAAGGAGAGACATACAGAGACTGAAGGGGTGACAGAGAGAGAGATAATCTGACATAAGTGGTTGGACACCTGTATAGAGCCTATTAACAAATTACATCTTACAATTATTTTCACACTTTTAACCAGCTGCCAATACAGACCGAACATCTCTCATGACATCTTATTATTCTGCATTTCACTCGCCTTCAGTCACTGCTTTCTTCTTCATTCTAACAAAAAGAGATTTAATGATAGGCTTATAATGGGCAACAAAACATGATGTGAAATGAACAAACAAAAATAACAGTGTTATTTAAGTATACGCCAATTTACAAAATATGCCAAAAAAATGATTGATGATGTGCCAAAATAGTATTTGTGTCTATCGTGGCAGGAGAATCAATGATGTGTGATGAAGGCAGATTTGAGCTAAAAGTTGATCTGTTCTCACAATGCCATATACAATTTGTACTTTTACGTGATTAAATACAATATCTGTTAGCCAAAACAAGAGTTTGGTGTTTTTGTTTTTGCTGGAGATCACAGTTGTAATGTAAAACAAACGCGAGTTAATTATAGAAAATAATTTCTATTGATATCTTAAACAAAACCTATGAAGTGTACTATATATTAAAACCAATAATAATATATGCCAAAAGTATTTACGATGTCAGCTGATATGAATATGCTTACGTATGTGTGAGTGAATACTTTATCATGATTATTATTGATCATCAATTTTAAGAAAGCATAATTCAAGGAAACTCGGAATAATTCATGTGATGCCTAAAAATGTTATTTGCAGTGTTACTCTTCAGTTACTCTGAAAAAGTAATGAATTACTAGTTACTAATTACATATTCAATAGTGTAATTAGATTACTGTACAAGTTACTCTCACCAAAAAGTATTTCATTACGAATTACATTCTAAATCCTATATCAACATTGATTGGAATTCATTCAAGGATGAAACAGCTCTTTTAATTCATTCAAATAAATAATAAATAACTACGTAAGTTTTTCTTATTAACTGAGCAAAGTATACAAATATGAGAGGGATACATTGAAGCAAACATTTTAAAGATAGACTTTGAATTTTGATGACATTTCCACTATTGAACACATTACACAGTATTTAGTTTAATTACACCAGAAGTAACTGTAATAAATTACAGAAAAAATGAGAGTAATCCCTTACTCTACTTTTTAAGGGGAAAGTAATTCGATTACAGTACCTAATTACCTAGTAACTAGTTACACCCAACATTGGTTATCTGTCTTAGTATTACTAATGTCGCATTGAACTCACACGAATGTTTTCTTCACTGGAAATGTGTGAATGTGACTCTGGCATGATGAAACGTCTAAAGCACACAGAACACACACAAGAGTGTATTTCAGTGTGTATGACGGGCATTGGAAAGAAAGAACATGAAGAAGTGAACGGAGGACCATCCGAGCTGTCGTCAGGGGGAGATCTCAGTCTGAACCCCCATCGCTCTCTCTCTCACACACACGACCACCATAGACACGTTTTCACATCTGAATAATTTTAAAATACATTTAAAGATCACGTTCATAATGACATTAAGAAAAATAAACCAAATGAAAAAAAACTTGCTCATGGGATTTATATATAACATTTACAGTCTTGAGTAAAACTGTCAACTGTTTGTGACTGTTGTTGTTGAGGATTTCTTGAACACCCAAAAGGTACAGAGGCGGTGTTGTGTACTTATCTGAGCAAGCACAAATGTTTTGTGTGTGATGTGACTCCTCTCTCTGTGGATGCCCTGAGGATAGATCTGAGGAAATCTCATCTGTGTTTAAAAATCCATTTAGACCATTTACTGCCCACAAAACCACCTCTCTCTCTCTCTCTCTCTCTCTCTCGCACGCGCACGCACGCACACACACACACACACACACACAATCTTCGATTCAAAATCAGAGATGTAGATAGCTAGGATATTGTGTAATGACTCTTTAGACATATATTAACAGATAAACTGGTTATTGATTTAAAAGCAATTAAATTCTAATCACAAATTCTATTTCTATTCAATTTTTTTAAATACAGGCCTATGCACACAGACGATGAAGAGAGTTTCCATGCAAAGCTTAAAGCTGCAATCTGTAACTTTGCAAAAAGAAACCAAAATCCGTCCCTGATCAAGTACATCAACTCCTCCTAGCAGCTATTTTTTACAAAACTGTATTAATATTCTTTTTTACTTACTGTGAAGACATAAATACAACAATATTTTAGTTGCAATAAAATGATATCTAGTGCTGTGCCATCTCAAATGCCTTAGACGACGCTGCTTGAGCAATTTCTTAACAATAAATATTTTTTAAATCACATAAAAAGTTATATGTACATACTTATATTGAACACATATATAATAAACTTACTGTGAAATAATAAAAACCTTGTTCTGCAATCTCGAGAGAATTTGCAAGATTTCCTGTGTTCACAGTCACGGCTTTCTTCGTCACATCACGGTGCACCACACATTGAGCACACGAATAAATCTAGGATTTTCTTTCTCCTCATGTTTGTGATCTCTCACAGTTTAAAACTCGTATAAGATCTTTAGGTGTGGCCCCTGCTTAAATAGTTCCGTCCCCCTGCCCGCCTTCAGCAGCTCACCTTTCTCCAGAAATAATCGTAAAGCTGTATCTCTCTTTTATAAATTTGATCAAACTAAATACTCGCTTGAAGATACAAAGTATGCAATACTGCTGTATAGGTACTTGATATTAATATGAGATTGGCAGAAACCCCATCTTTAAACCAGTGGTTCTCAAACTGGGGGCCGTGGCCCCCTGGGGGGCCCCAAGATGGATCCAGGGGTCCACAGATTTTGTGGCATTTTATGAAATATAGAAATTTATCATAGATTTTATGCAATCAAACATCAGAAAAATGACACCACCAACCAAAAGAATTGAGGTTTCAGCATTATATAACTGAATGTTTTTGGTTTAATTAAAATTCTAAGTTTAAGATTATACGTCTTTATATGGGGGGTCGCAAAGCGATGCACTTAACAGAAAGGGGGCCTTACAACGAAAAAGTTTGAGAACCACTGGTTTAAACTGTTGGGTACCATGTGCAGAATAGTCACTTGCAATTTTGTGTTTCACCAGAGATGGTGCCAGAGAGCCGAACTTTACAGATCGCGGTTTTAATTGAATATTTTATCAATCGATCTCTCTTTAAATGAACTACATTTGACCACATTTAACTTGCAGGCCATTTGTTTCAGACATTAAAGGTTATAAAGTGCCATAAAAAAAAGAGATTTCTTCTATACACACCAGAAATCATTTAGAAGCAAAACAAGAGTCACAGAAGTCGCCGTCCAAAGAGAAGAAGCATTCAGTGTCGATATTCAAAACGAGAATCACAAAAGACATGAAACCAAAAGGCAATCCAAAGCAAAGGAAAACAAAAAATGTGTCATCTTTTGATATTTTTAATACACGAGTTACCTGTACACATGAGGAAGAAAAGAAAACACTAAAATTAAACATTTTGAAATTATAATATCCCTTTTCATTAAGCAATGAAGTTAATACTAGTTCAATTTGTAACTAATCAATCATACATATATTAGATCACACAGAGTAGAAAGAAACAAAAATCATCATTAAAAAGTTACTGGATGGGGACCGTACAGACGTCCACAGTGTGTACTGCTCGGGGCTTCAGAGAAACTGCTGCGTGGTACCAAATAAGACAGAATGTTGATCTTTGAATACTTATAAAAAACTACGATTAATACACAGGTAGGCTCTCACGGGCTTAGCAGTCTCGAACGCTTGAAAGTTTAAAGAACATACATAAAACCTCTCTCATCTCACAGCAAGATGCAACATCTAATTTCAAATGACACATTCACAATCTTTGACAAATTTCAGTATATGAAAACAGAAAACAGGGACAGTTTTCCTGTAAGATGAAGGACAAAAAAGTCTTTGATTTAATTATATATATATATATTTTAAATAAAGTATTTAGTCAAGTCTCTGAGCATACATACATAGTTTTACAAGACAGCGAAAAAAAATCTCACAATCTCACAATACGAGCAAGACCACGACCGACCGACCCCCCCGAACCCCCCCCCCGCGTCAAATCACTGTAATAAAAAATTATCCATACGTCTAAAAAAAATACCTCTAAGATCTACAAAGTTGTCAAAATATTAGAGAAGACCGTCTTTGTTTCAAAAAAACTGAAATAAGATATTGCACCTTTGTTTTGAAGCAGAGTACAATACAACGACAACCGGAAAAAAAAAAGAGAACACGAGAAATTACATCAGGAACCGACTGCCAACGTCGCTTTTATATTTCGCGTAACAAAAGAATATATTTTCTGTAACAAAAACATCATCACAGTTTTATATCACTGAATTAAAATGCGCTGTGTAAAAGAAAAAGAAAACATATTTTTGTACACATTCTTAAAACATCTCATGACAAAACCAAACCATAACGTAGTCAAGACTGCTAAGCCCACAATCGGTTTATTGCAACAGGACTAGAAAAATAAGAGATTATATTGCGCGATCGATGATGAAATGTCACAACTCCCGGGTTCGTTTTGACAATAATCATTGAATTAAAAAGGAAGTATATAGAAAACAAACCCGACTCTGAAACGATCCAAAAAAGATCCCGGAAATTGCCCATTCAAATAATGGTGTACACAAGTATTTAGTAACAATTTTACGTCCTGATTTAGAAATAGCTCTCTCTCTCTCTCTCGCTCGCTTTATTTTTTATTTTTTTTAAATCATATAAGTCATTCTACAGCTAGTGTTTCTCACTAAGAAAAAAAGTAAAAGTCTTCAAGGCGTTGCAAATCTAGAAACCTCTGTTACAAAAGGTCTGTATCATCCTCCTCGCGGCGATTCAAAAATCTTCAACTAAAGGACCTGTAGTCGTTCGATTTAATGATCCTACGGGACAGAGGAAAACCATCATTTCATGTGTCATCCAGCAATAAAGTCACGCTTCAGGAATGTGTCATGATGTGTGCGCGTGTTTACCGGGAGGCCGGGAGCCTGCGTCTGTCCCTGGTTGTAATACGCCCCCTGCTGTCTGTAGTACTCCGCCCAGGCGGCGGTGTAGTCCGGTTGAGAGCTCTGCTGAGATCCGGGACCGGCCGCTTGAGCTGAACACACAGAAATGAGCCAGATGAGAGTCACGTGGAGAGATGGGGGGTGAGACAGTGAGGGCGGATGTTTTCTTACTCTGTTTCTTGTAAAACTCCTCCCAGGCTTTGCTGTAATCCGGACCGCTGCTCTGGGCCTGGCTCTGTTGACCTGCACAGAACGCCAGGAACATCACAAAAAAGTCCTAAAACCACAAGGCATAACTCGGGATTCTGTTTGACCTCTGGCATTTTCACCAGCGGCCTGTGAAGGTCCGTTTGGGTCGAGTCGAACAACAAAAACTCATTTGGTGACGTCTGTGAAGCTGGTCTGAATACGCTGAAGATTAGAAACATTTGAGGAAAAAACAAGAAAATAACAAAGACATATTACAGTTCAATATTTGTGGATGATGTACTGGATTCAGTACGACTGCATTCAGAATGACCTTTGAACTGCCGGTCAATGACTTGGAGAAACGTTTGGAGCTTCGGTTTGCTAAATGTAACGTTTTTCCATGTGGACCTGTGGGTCCCAAAGACCCCTGAGCACAAGAAATGAAATAACAGAAAATATACTGATGTTCTGCGTCTGAAATCGAATGCTGTGACATTTTTAACCAGTGACACGGGCCGTGTCTGGCAGTCGCCTGTCAATGACGTCATATCCGTGTTACCAAAGACACTCGATGGAGAGCCTGCAACCGTCAGTGGAATGCAGGAAAGGAGGCTGTTATATGATTGGCTGAGGTGCCTCACGTGATTCGTGTGAGCCGTTACGCTTTCTCCAGACCTTGCATCTCCCTAATAACACGGTCTCTGGCGTTACCCGCGGTTTTCGCTTTTACTGCCGTAGAAACCATGACAACACAGTCTCGTGGACGAAGTGTCACTTATATATTGTCATGTATATATTTAATCGTTTTTAGATAACCTGACTAAATAGTAATACAATAATTTGATGAATTACGTTTAATGCGTCAAATTCATTATCATGAAATAAAGTCATGTCATCAAATGCTACTAGATGCGATGCGATTCACGATACTGATCTCACGATACGATTCATTTTTACAAAATGAATTGAGACAAATTAGACATGAACAGCTGCCCTTTTATTATTTCTCAAATGCTGCACATTTCTTTGTTAAATAAAAGCATATTTTATGTCAAATAACAAAACAAATTCCAAATCAAATAAAAAAAACTTTGCCTGTGCTTTTCTAGGACTTTTTACATTTAAGAAATATCAGCATATCCACGTTTACCAAGTATGCAGTAAACACAGTGCCTCCTGCGGTTTAAAATATGTATTGCGATTCAAATATAATTTCAACCGGATCGTCAAATATTATAATCGATTTTCAACTGGCTCACGGTGAATCGTTACATCCCTAAACGCAACGTTTAAAAAAACTTTACTACGTTACATCATCCATAAATGTGATTTCTCATTCATGTCTGATTGATTATTAGTGGTGGAGTTGAAGACGACAGTTGCCATTATTCCATGCTCCTTCACTGCGTCATCAAGCTACGCCGTTGTTGTTGTTGTTTCAAACACATCTGTTTTGAATGTGCGCCCTCCAGCGGTGGACTTTACCAACTGCTCCTTTAACATCAACCTGTACCTGGGCATCGGTACAAACGTAATTTACTCACGAGAAATTAAGTACTTGCATTTAAAAAACTCGACGGAAGCAGTAGACCATCCGGGTCTTTCTCGCCTACTGTTTTGTGCATACTGAGGTTTCGGACAAACTATTCGTGACTCGCACTCATTTTCACCTGCTATGTAGTATCTAAATATCCAATCACACTTCTCTAGCATGACGCACTCCTAAACCCAAACGCCAAGCATCACGGGCCGCTAAATCGAAAACTGCTGCATCCTATCCTCACCCACACCCTGATGATGTGCGTACATCAAAAAACTACGTATTCTCCTTCACTTGGAAAACACTTGCCTAGCTTTTTATAATACTGTTCCCAAGCTTTGGAGTAGTCCATCTGACCGGTCTGGGATCCATTGTGACCTGAAATCACCAAAATCAAGTCAAACTGAAGGGAAACAACAGTCTTTAGGAGAAAGACAGCTGAGCGTATGAAGACGAGTGACTTACTGGGGTCCTGCTGGCCCTGAGGCTGCCACGTCTGGTATGCGGTACCCCATCCTCCGGTCATGAACGTCTGAGGACCGCTGAAACACACAACACCACAGCATCATCTAACAAACGTATTCACCGCAAACGAGAACCAAATAGAGGAGGTGTTTGATGCTCACTTCTGATGAGGAGTCGCTGGTCCTTGGGTGAAAGGACTGAGTCCAAAACTGCTGTTTCCTCCCATTCCATTGGCCTACATCAACAGGAGAACAAACACAAACCATCAGACAAAAAACAAACATGATGGTTTAGTTGTGGCAAAGAGAGAGGAATAGTGGATTATGTCGATCACCCACCCCGATCTTGTCGTCTATCAGTTGTCTGGCCATCTCCATCTGCTGAGGGGATCCCCGGATGGAGAAGACGCGGACGTTGGGGTCGGTGTTGGGAGGAGGATTTCTCTGAAGCTCCACATGAGCTCCGGACTGCTGGTTGATGTTCTTGATGGTTTCACCACCTGAGGAGATAAAAAAACACAATTCTCAAGTCCAAAGTAAAAAAAAAATCTTCTAAATGTAATTTTTTTCACAGATCCTGGTAAGGTTAGCCGGGGTGTGTCTGAACATCAATCGCACGTGTGAGACGTTTGTGGGTGACATGACCTCAGTTGACCTGGGCTGGAAATGCTCATCTAAAACTTTGCCTCTCTTTAACACGGTGGCAGAGCCGATTGACTGAAGCCGAGCCATTAAACTAATGTCAAACAAATGAAAGTCCTGCATTAATGCTCAATTCAGACTACCCTTCCCTAAACACCTGCTCAATATCAACAGCTCTTCTTTGTCAATGTTTGGCTTTTATATTTATATAGGTCTATCACACCAAGAACAACAATTACTATGAGCGTCCACACCAGCGGACGATAACGTTGTTGTTTTTTAGCTTGTATGCTGCAGTTTCACATTTTAAATGTACAAGCCCTTAAAACTCTAATGGATTTTGAGATGTTTTATCATTCACCAGCTAGAAAAAAAGTAGCTCTAAAGGGATCGCAACAATATTATTCTTCTGTATTATAATAGTTGCACTATGGACCATTTTTTGCAATTCTTTTGGCAAGAACGAATTTTAAAACTTCGTCTTTATAGTTTTCGTCCTTTTACACGACTTTATGCATCTCTATTAACATCATTTTTATTTAATGTAGCCTCTTTGATCATTGCACTAAATGTTAAATCTATCATTTATAAAAACAGAATTAACATATAAAAATGACACGAGTACACGACATAACATTAATCTGAAATTAAACATTTATGCATTATGGATTACCATGTTCTTTAAAGTCCCCGTGAAGCGAAAGTTTTTACTTCCGTATTTTGACTAATATCCGAGTGAAATGGAATTTCAAATGAGAAAAATCGTGGGCGTGGCTTTCGTCTTTCTCTGCAATTTGATTGGATGTGTAAAAACAGCCGTTGCATTTTGAAATAGAACTGGCACCAGACTGACAGTTGAAGGGGAGGAGCTAACGGATGCTCTGCCCAAGCCATTTAACATTCGTCATTTAAAATGGATAGTCATTACAGGGCGGAAGGGCATTTTAAGGTTTTATCTGAAGATTATGAGGACACACGAACTTTAAAAAGAGAACGACCCACATTGATCAACTATTTACTGTAAACGCTGCAAGATGTCATGAAAATCACTGGGACTTTAAAAAGGTGAACGTTATACAATCCAACATGAAATACTTTGTATTAACTGATGATGATGTCATTTATCCTTAAATCTTGCATTGAAACGCAGAAGGTCAACATCAGAGCCAATGGCTGTGAAGATATTAATCACCAGACAAACAAAAGCAAAGTGACAGAAGGCAGAAGTGAAAGTCTGAGACCACCCAGTGCTGTACGCTTCATTCAAATGCATTTAAAAGAGTTGCCTACACTACTTTTACACACAGAATAGAAATCTAAACAACAAAAGTGTGCTTCAAATTGACACAAAACTCACATAATCATGAGCATCATATCAAAAACATTGAGTCTGGAATGGGTTTGTTGTGTTGATATGTTTCTGATGAAATTCAAGATTGATCAGGTTCTGACCTTTCCCGATAACAAGTCCACATTTATCAGCAGGTATTGTGTAGGTGACCTCCTGTAAACCTCCAGGTGTGCCCATGCTCCAATCCCCACGACCTCTGCCACGACCTCTCGACCCCAGCTGACCTCCAAAACCATCTCGCTCCTGAAGAGAGCAAACATCACACCAGTGTTAATTTCGTTAACGAAAACTATGACGAAAAGTATTCGTTAACGACATGTTTTCACTGACGAAAACGAGACGATAACTAAATAAAAATGAATGCATTATAACGAAAACTGTAATAAAAATATACTGACATTTTCGTCAACTAATAAAAACGAGACGAAAATATTCTTGTCCCACCTGGCGGACATCAGATTGCGCGCATGTGCTGCTTATCTCATATAAACGGCAGAGAGAAGTCTCTGGGAGAAGGGGAAGCACACACATGTATTCTGTGTCTCCACGCGGGTTACAAAGCGTCTTATTTTCTTCACGATCGCCGGTAAAACGCCGCAAACTTGAAGCGCGACTGCAGGCGAGTCACCCCGAAACACATTACGAAGGCAAGCTCAAAGGTTTTATATGCCATGTTAACTTAACACGAGCTGCTGCATAACGTGAAATGCAACATAGAGTCAGCCAAAAGAAACCAGCGCTGTCCTCTACTGATTATAGAAGTGATGAAGTGAGTCAAACTGTACATTCCAACCAAATATGTAACATGTTTGCATGACTAAAGAAATGTAATACAATTTATATAATATGTCTTTTTGAAAGCTATTCTCATTCATTGCTGTCTCAAGCAAAGACAGTGCGCTCTTTCTTCAAATAGGCATGCCATGAGCCAATAGCCTTTGAGTGTGAGCCCTGTCAGAGCGTTTCATTGGTTGAATGAACTGAATGAATACGCCCTACTTAACGAGTCAATTGAGTCAAATGGAATTGAACGAACTGGAACATGTNAAAGAGTTGCCTACACTACTTTTACACACAGAATAGAAATCTAAACAACAAAAGTGTGCTTCAAATTGACACAAAACTCACATAATCATGAGCATCATATCAAAAACATTGAGTCTGGAATGGGTTTGTTGTGTTGATATGTTTCTGATGAAATTCAAGATTGATCAGGTTCTGACCTTTCCCGATAACAAGTCCACATTTATCAGCAGGTATTGTGTAGGTGACCTCCTGTAAACCTCCAGGTGTGCCCATGCTCCAATCCCCACGACCTCTGCCACGACCTCTCGACCCCAGCTGACCTCCAAAACCATCTCGCTCCTGAAGAGAGCAAACATCACACACAATTCCTCTTCACATGCTCTCTGTTTAATACACACGAAACTATGAAACACAAAAACTGTCATGTGTCGTGTGTATGAAAGGAAGTGTGTGTACCTGTGCTGTGTGGACCAGCTCGTTGATGAGGTGAACGGCGTGCTGACATCGTTCAGGCTGACCCATCACCTGAGCCATTCGCTCCGGACTGATCCCATCATCTGAAACACACAACACACACAGAAACACTGAAATATGGCGCAAAGGTACAACTTTGATTTTATTCAATGATTCTAAAAGAGAATCTGGCTGAATTTAAAATTTAAGAATTGAATCAATAGAATAGAATTTCAAACTGAACTACATCAGTCAAACATACATTTCATAAAATATAACAAACAAAAAATAAAAACATTCATTTCAAATAATATCTATTTAATGTAATCGATATTATCTATTTATAATAATATCTTTTTAAAATATTTTGTGTCTATTTACACCCTACTGTGAAGTACATGTTTTCTTAACCTAAAAGCTTGTCCACACCGGGACGATAATCGTGCGCGCTTATCGTCAGCATTTTACACGTTCGTACCCAACTGATTTTCATTGTCGATGAGCCGAGTGAACGTGCAAATTCTCTCCCTAACATAGATGACGCTAACACAGAAACACTCTAGTACACAAGGTGGCGCTGCGCAACTTTATGCTTCTAACCTTCTCTTGTCACACGGAAGAATTAATCTTGCCTCCATGCATGTCGCCAAAGCCCTTTTAAAAGGAAAGCCTGCAAACATTAGGCAAAAAAACGTAACAGCTAATGCTAACGCCCTGGCTTCAACGTAACGCAGGAAAGGAGACCGGATGCTAGTTTTTTTGAATGGATGTCAATGGGTTTTGTTAGCCGTTACAGGTTCTCCAATTGTAAGTATTAAAGACCCTCCCATCTCTATAATAAGAGTATCTCTGATGTCGCTACTTACTTCCTTCTTCGTCGTTGGTATCAATGTGCGCTCGGCAAGACCGTTTTGTGCTTGAGCGCCACCAGGCCGAGTTTTACAGTAACTTCAGCGGCTCCAGGCACGTGAACAAAAGCGGCAATCTCATTGATCGGACAGTTTTTAACGCAGCGCGTCAAACCAATAATAAAATGCGCAAAACGCCAGGTGTAAAAGCATCATCTTTGTGCTCACTCACATTGGCGACCTTAGTTTAGTCACGAGGCGTTAAACGTCGGCGATAAGTGCGTGCGATTATCGTCCAGGTGTGGACAAGCCTTCAATCAAACTTTCTCAAAACCAAGTTCACACCAAGTTCGCAAAATGACTTCAGCCAGCAATTAAACAGATCGTTATATTTAACCTGGTAACCTTGTTTTATTGAAAGTAAATCAAATCAAAGCATTCTAGGTTATTAACTCTTCTTCATCGTGAAATACAACGCATCACATCATTTTTTCTAGATGACATTTCAAACACTGATTTTCAGTTTATGTGTCATTTATATTAAAAGCAAACATATTACAAAATAAACTTGCAGACGTGCAATTTAATTTATTATGTTCAAATTCAAAGCATAATTCTGCAAACTCTGATTCTTAAATCAAATGAGGGATTACATCAGAAAGTGAATGTGTAAACACACGTGATGGAAGAGTAGATGAATCGCTCTAATCTCCTTAACACTTCACTCATCTCCGTCTTAAGAGATTTGTGTGATGTGAGAGTGTCCCAACATGACCCGACTGAAACCAACACGCCGACGAGTACAGAAACGCATCACAACCGTTTAGAAAGCTTCTGACCTGGTTTGAACTGGATCCTGACACCGGCATCATTCTGGATCTTCTTAATCATCTCTCCGTTTCTGCCGATGACGATGCCCACCGCAAACCTGGGCACGGCCACCTGTGTGTGGACACAAACATGCTTAAATAATCATCCCGGACGCGTTCTCTTTCTGTGAAAGTCTCATTTTATAGTTTCACGTTGTGCTGATCTGTAAAGACATTCTCTGAGGATTTGACATTCAAAGCGATCATTCGAGACTTGAACTAGTTTTTTTGTTGTTTTGGAAGGACAGAGCTGATGAGGCGTAAACGTTCTAGATTTTATTTTACAACGCAGGGTTCCCACACTTTCATCAACACCAAATTCAAGGACTTTCAAGGACTTTTTCAAGCACATTTTGGTCAAATTTAAAACTGTTTTTGTGCCGTCACTGGGCACTTTGGGAAAAGGATACCATTTTTTAGGATTTCTCTCTTCACAAAGGGCCATTTCAGAAGTCTGTTAGCAAAGGGTACATGCAGTCACAGACATAAATAGACACCGCATTGAAGGCTTTGGCCTGTTGCTGTTATGGGTTCAACAATGCTGCCATATTGGAGAGGACAAGACATAAACAAAAGGGAGCTTCTTTGAATAAAAAGCACAATAACGTTTACATTTCACATTGTTTTTTTTTATGATTTACAGTCTACATGGTGTATAAAAATGTCTTGTCTCGAGTTACTTATAATAGATAGTCAGACTTAGAAAATTGTTCGTTGTTTTGAGGAATTTAGAAAATTCACACTGGTCAATTAGTGATTTGGCTTATTTTTCATAGTAACTGTGGAGACATTCCAATGCAAGTATGGGATACTGTACAGTACAGGCGCCCGCTTATGATAGAATAAAGGACTGAAGCGGAGACAAGTATCACACAGAAGGGGTTTCTTTTGCGATGACAACCGAATGGCTGCACATTATCCTGATTTTAACATGGCTACTTGCCTCAAGAGCAAATTATATCATGTATTATGTATTGATTTTAAATATTTTATTAAACCATTTCTAACAAATGCAAACCTACTGCAAGGAAAACATTTTTACTTTTGGTTTTTAGGCAAGAAAAAAGTTTAAAAAAGACAAACATTCAATTTGGTTTAATCATTTGTAAATATATTCTCATATATGTTATTATTATTGTACTTGTCAGAATGACAAGTACCTGGTAGTGTTGTCAAAAGTACTGGTACTTCGGGTCCAAGTCGGTACCTAAAAATGAAAAAGTTGTCGGTACCTAATTTTCATAAGACTGTAACGGCGGGCCAGAGAGTTTAAGCCAATGTTACCCGGAATGGAACAGATGGCCATAGCCGAGGAAGAAAGACACGAGTCTATCGGTTAAACATCCCGCACACTTTTATAGTGGTGTAGAAACGGGGGGAGGAAACCCTCCGGTTCCGTCACAAAGAAAAAGGTACACACATTGTCAGCGGTAGAGCGACCATCACACCTGTTCACCTCTCGGCGTCCCAAGCCCAACTCTCCGCGCGCTAATGCAGGAGCCGCGTGCATACACAACATACGTCATCTTAAACACATACACATTAGACATAGGTGGCCATTACAAGACCCGGTACCACCGCCGTACCGGGTCAAACGGGTACTGATGCTCTGTCTGACAGGTTGTCAGTCGGAAACTTTTTATAGACTCAATAAGACGTGATGAGCGGATAAGCGCGGCTCTGATCCACAAGAGATGCGCACAGAAATACTTCAGATTAAAGTCATATCACGAAGAAAACGAACAGAGTTTTGTGGTGACAGGAGGAAACATCCGGATTTAAGTTAACAAGTTCAAGCGGTAAGTTTCAAATTATGTTCGCGTTTGCATTATGATTGTTGTAGCATATGTTAAGTTAAAGGTTACGTTAAAATAACCGTCCCTGTTTGCGTGTTAATTTGTTAGCGCCAATGCTAATCCAGTCAAGTGTCCTTATTAACCATTTAATGCTTTTATAACTGTAATGGGTTCAAATAAATGGGAGGACAGGATGGGCTTTACAGTACCTATTTTATATAGGCCTATCTGCAATCTATGTGCTAGAAAACTATCATACTAACTGTATGACTAGCAATGTGTATGTCTTCGTTAGATAACTCTATTAGGTTTAAAAAGCCACATTTAAACTAAAGAAAAATACTGTATATCTGTTGCATTTATTATTTTAATGTACATTTACCTTAATGTAAGTAAACTTGTGTAAATGCAGTATAAAAACTGAGGTTTGTTGTAATATTGCATATGCATGTTTGTTCAGTCAGTTGACTTACTGAAGTTTATTCTATTTGTCTTATACAGCAGCAGACTGAGCAGGATGTTCATCAGCATCAGCAGAGAGCACACAACAGTTTCAGCAACAATTAACTTATACTTCATGTATACAAAATGGCATTGCTTTCTATACATTTATATTAACAATGAGCTTTATTAATAAAATTGTGTTTCAATTAGCATGTACTGGTGTTTTGCTTCCGAAATTGGTACCGAGAACCGTGAAATTTTACTGGTATTGGTACCGACTACTGAAATTTTGGTACCGTGACAACACTAGTACCTGGATGATTGTGCATTATTAGTTTTGATAATAAACAGATGAGAATGCCCTCAAGGAGCTTAATTCAAAGGGTTAATTTCAATTTATTTATTTAGCATTCAATGTGACAAGTAATCAACGGTGAACTGAGGGCGCTATGTGCGCTCAATGTCATCTGTCAATCTGCGTAAATAGTGCTCTGGAAAGTTTCAAGACATTATATAAAATAAATTGTACATAAAAATATATGATATTACTGTATGATGATTATTATTACTGTTATATTCAAAATTAGGTACAAAGCAGTTTCTAAAAGATACAGATCTCTGACGCGTGCAGGAATACACCAGCATTCAAACATTTCGTTCCATCACTGCTGATATGGTGAACTTGATAAAAAATGACTGAGCGACTTCAGACACAGCAAGCTCAAATATCCAAACCTCCGGCCAAACACACAGCAAAAGTTCATTACTGCAAAGGATAACACTGCTGGGAGCATGTTTTTGTTTTCGCTAAACCAATGCTATCTAGCTAGAATTTCAGTGTTTCTTAACATCCTAAAAACGATTCAAACTCTTAAGGCACATTCACTGACAAGAATAATGATAACTAATGAAATTATTTTTGAAATGAACATAGCTGAAAAGAAACTTACTGTATTTAGCAGTGGTTTAATACAACATATGTTTGATTGTATACGATGATCTTAACCGTTTTGCTTGATGCATAACCTGCTGGTGTACTCAACATCTTAATTTTGATAAACCATGTTTTTATTATAGCTCAAGCATCGTTGAATTTGCACTTCTCTGGCATTGAGCGAGTTAAATAACTCCACGCCTCTGACTGATTTACGCAGGACTGCACATGATCACGATCCATCCGCTCAAAGCCTCTTTTTTGAAGTTCTTCCCGCTTTCCCCCAGATCAGCAACGTTGTTTTGTTCTGGCTTCGGCAATACTAACCAATATTTTTAACAGCGCGAATCAACTAACAAAATCTAGTTTGCTTAATTTAAGCGCTTTCAAGTACCTATGTCTGTTTTCAAATACTTTCCAGTCCTTGAATTCATATGTCAGATATTCAAATACTTTCAAGCACTTTCAAGAAGAGTGGGAACCCTGACAAGGTGACAATACAGAAAAACCCACATTAATAGAGTGTCTGAAAAACGGTTTTGGTTGAATCTAGAAATCTTACGTCGATGCTGCTTCCCATCCGGGAGCCGAAGTCGCTGCGTCCTCCTCTGAAATCGGCTTGATCTTTTTCTCTGATGATCTCCACGACCAGCTCACGCGCTTGCTGCGGAAAACAGACGCACGCAAATCAACACGAGAAACATATCTGCTGCTGAAATCAAATCCGTTCACATCAGCAGCGAAAAACAAGTCAAGTCAAGAGTCTGTGATGACGAATATAAAGAATTCAAAGCAAGTTAACATTGTGATGATGAACGTTGTTAATAATCCACTTTCTTAAGACGACTGAAGTGAAGCGGAGATGAAGTTGCGTTTGACCAGACCTGAACTTTATACGGATCTCCGGTGATTCTCAAGGGTTTGTCAGATCCATTGGGCGTCGGGTCGTCCTGAATCATGATCATTTTTACTCCTGTCCTCTCCTGGAACACAAAAACCCATTCACAGTCAACTTTAGTGAATTCATCACTTAACATCAGCTCAACCAATCGTATGAGTTCAGGGTCGGGACTTTTGTTTTCCCTGACCAACGGCAGACAAGCGTGGATAACAGCACCACACGTTAAATGTTTGACCTCACAAATATCAGTCGATTTGTCTGGTCGTGATGTGAAACTGACCTGCAGATGTTTAATGGTGTCTCCTCCCTTGCCGATGACCAGACCGACCTTGCTTGCGGGGATCAAGATCTCCTGAACGGCGCTGTTCCCATCCATCTGGCTATGGAAGCCCGGTCCGTTTCGACACCGGTCCACGATCTGCCCCAGCAATCTCTTGGCCTGTCTGATGGAGCGAACGACAGCAAGATGAAGAAAGCAGAAACACGGAGTCCAGACGTCGAAACGTGAAAGCGCTTGTTTGGTTTAAAGGCCGGTGGATTCTTACTCGATACTCTCAGGAGTTCCGGTCAGGGTGCAGGGTCTGTCCATCATTCCTCCGCTCTCTGTGGGCGACACTACAAACAACTGAAAACTACTTTTAAAGGCATAAAATAACTTCACAAACAAACAAGAAAACGACCAGAACTGAGGCGCAAACGTTGGGTCGTGTTCCAAACTGCGAATGTTTCATTTGACATTTTTCTCACAAAAAAACTCAACACATATGACACCTAACTGTGTGGAACTCCACATGCAAAATATCAGCGTTTGTTTTTCGATTAGATAACAGTGATATTCGGAATGAAACAAAAACAAGCGATTTGTTGTGTCTTTAAAGTTCAAGGAAGGAAAGAAGCTGAACATGTTTGCATAAATTCTGCAGCATAAAAAGATGAAAATCCACGAAAGAATTAAAATTACTCATTAGAATGAAGTTAGTTATGTGTTTTACTGATCCGATGGTTTCAAAGGAGACTTGGGAGTTAAACTGGAACGTACCAGAAGCGATCTGGATCTTACAGTTGGACTCGAGCTGGATTCTGGTGATCTGTTCTCCTCCGCGTCCGATTACTGTCGGAAAACATCCAAAAGCTTTAACACCACAGCGAGAGTTTCTTACGTTCAGACGAACACAGCATTCATCTACAGATCGCCTCAAAACAACCTGCTACTATAAACCATTAGGAACACAAGGACCATGAAATTCTGTATATAATACCGTTCACTTTTTCTATGTCGTATTTGAACATAAATCCATAACGAAGTCATCTGTACTTACTGAATCCCACCATCTTATCAGGCACTTTATACTCCTCTGTTATTATAGCCCTAAACCAAGACAGAAGAACACAGACATTAAAACAACACATATGAGCTGGAACGCAAAAATGAGTTTTAAGTCAATAATGACCCTCACCTTTGATGACCCATTGCTCCCAGCTGGTTAGCCACTGAAACACACGAGAGAAAAACACGTGTTGGTACATATAAAACAACACTAATATCATTAGCATAGCATTCAATAAATCATTACACATAAATAAGACACACACGATCCAATTTATTTTGGACTAATATTTTAGTTTGTACAGATATGAGGATTGTATGGCTTTATCTCAAACACAAACTCTCACATCACAGTCCCATAAACGAGCCTTCGAATGTGAACTGTTTCTTCATTTGCAGTTCAACTAAATTCAGAATGAGTACAATTCACTTTTAAAAGTGTTTCATATTTCTATGTTATTATGACTATTTATATCGATTGTTTGTGTTTTCTGTGCGCCAAAATGGTTAAAGACGCTATATTTTATTGAACACAACCCAAAACTCTTGGTCTTTATGTCTGTCTATGGTCCATCCATCAATGTGGAGGACTTATTTACCTGTCAGCTAAAATTCACACACTTGATCTCTTAGACGAGTAATAACATCTCTCCCAACAACAAGACAAACATGATCATGTGCGTAAGTCAAAACTACCAGATTCTGTCTGTTCTCGATCAGAAAATACAATAAAAAAGACTAATGCCCGTTCCGATTACAAGCGACATGATCCCTTTCATTTCAATGGAGAGCTGGCGACTTCCGGCGACACGAACAGTAGCAACCGTTGGTGACCGGATGGGCTGCGTCGAGCGACGCGTCAAAGTTGAGAAATGTTTAACTTTATGCAAATGTGGAGCGACAGCCAATAAGAGTGAAGACGGGTAACTATTACAATTAGAAAATGAAAGCGTTTTTACACCTTGTATGTGCACAAAATTGTTGTTGGACACTCCATAAACCATACTAGGACCTTAAAAATCACAAATTATTCACTCTTTAATAACGACAGGAGGTTTAGGTTCAAACCACTGATCTATATAAATGACTGGATTTCGTCTAGAACACTAAACCAACGGCAGGAGGTGAAGCCGCCAGAAGCGATCGCGCCGCCATCTTGGTATGCCCAACTGACAGAGAGCGCCATTGACTTACAGTCAAAATGACCATCTAAAACCACCCATTTTCTGCATATTAGGCACGTGTTTAAATTAATTATCACCTCTGTTGTTTTTTTCAATGCATATGTTTATTTTGGGCAGAATAGCGGCAGATAGAAATCATTGTATAGAAGGTGAGTGTGTATTGCACGCTGTTGTAACGGCACATGTGTAAATGTTCAGAAATAAAGCTTCATGACTTAAAGAACATATGAAGAGTTTGGTTTCAAAATGAGAAATGAGTTTTTAAAAAAAATCAAAAATCATGTTTTTATGATGTTGTATTGTGTTAGTTAGCAGTATTTTTTGAGATATTATGGCTTAAATCAAAATAAACTAACTGCAGTTTGAGAGAGATTAATTGGAACAGTTGTTTTTTACAGTTTTATCATTAATATGCGATAACTCAGTGTGAGCCCTTGTTTACACCGCACGCATCTGCGGCACGTTACGGCTCCGGCTAGGTTTTGTTCCGGCCTCAATGCGGTGCCAATGTACACCAGGAGCGTCTCAAACACGAAGCGGCTGAATTCGCGAGACCACGTGATTTGCCTGTCTGACGTTGTTTTCTTTTTTCGCGTTTTTTCATGATTTTGGGGGTTATATCATAAGAAAGTTGGCTAAATGGTTATGTTTGTTTGTATATTGTTGTGTTCATTGCTATGAGTCATGCTTTGTTCCCTTACGAAAATAAACCATGGTTTTACTACACTTAAAAAAAAAAGAAAAAAAAAGAATTATTATAGTTAAACAATATTTTACCACAAAATAACCATGGTTGTGTTCGAGGATGAACCTCTCGTCGTCCATTTATGGTCTTATGTCAGGGATATGTGATGTGAAATACGAACGGAAGTCTGCATAGGAACTTTTATTTTGACATAAAACTGTGCGGCTTGGATGCGGTGTCCGTCAAAAATAAACAGCGATTCAAACACAGAACAGTCATGGTTTTGTTCTCATGTTCGGTTAAAAGTGAAACCATTTCAAGTTACAGAAGAATTCTGAACTTTTCTATGTTTATCAGTCTAATATTGGTATGGCGTTTCATGGGTCAGCGTTTGGTGGACTTTATCAGCGCAGTGTTTCTTTGCAGTTACACAAACAGGTTTCACTTCCTGTAAACGTGACATGTCAGCTCAAGGCCTGTTGTGTTTCTCCTGCGGATACATTCTGAAGTTTGTCACCGCTTTCATGAGCAGCCGATGATCAGAAATATGAATCAAAGCTTAGTGTGACTAACTTCACAGGATCCTGACGCTCACGTTACACTCGACCTGTCAACCGTGTTACTCAGTGAACGAACACCATCAGCTGACACCAACCAAAGCACACACACACAAGCACAAGCACACGCACACACACACACACACACACACACACACACACACACACACACACACACACACACACACACACGGTGATGTGTCGTAAAACAAGTGCACTATGACCTGGACAACACTGAGTGAAAACTGCTCCAGTTCAAAGACGTTTTAAACAACAAAATTAAATATGCATTTACTGTAATTTTACCCTTTAAACCAACGCAACACATCTCGACTACAATGGTATAAATAGGGCTGCCCTCGACTAGCAGTAGTTCTCAAACTGGGGGCCGCGGCCCCTGGGGGACCCCCGAGATGGATCCAGGGGGCCACAGATTTTGTGGCATTTTATGAAATATAGAAATTGATCATAGATTTTATGCAATCAAACATCAGAAAAATAAGACCAACAGACAAAAGAATTGATGTTTCAGCATTGTATAACCGAATATGTTTTTGTTTAAATAAAAATGTTAAATTTAAGATTATAAGTCTTTATTTGGGGGTCCGCAAAGTGATGCACTCTACACAAAGGGGGCCTTACAACGAAAAAGTTTGAGAGCCACTGGACTAGAGATTTCTTTGGTCGACTAGTAGTTCTTCATTTAGGCCATTAGTCGACTATTTCGCACGTTTATGATATTAATTGAAATATTTCAATATACATGGGGAATGGGGACATCACATGATGGTTTAAGCTTCATGTATGAAAAATATATTTTATGTAACATTGCTAACATTGTTCAAAATTACAGAGCTATACAAAACCATTATAATGAGCCTTCAAAATATAAATTAAGCGCTCAAGCGCAAGCATAATGTAATCCGTTGTGACACTGCCACAAGTTATGATTATCCGTCTCAAATAATAATTTTCTAGTGAACTAGTGAAAATTGGAAAAAAAGATGGAGTAAATATCAATTTTAGGCAAACGAACCAAAACGAACATATTAACAAACTAAAATATTAGTGCAAAAAATAAAAAGGCCTAACGAAACCTTTTTTCTCTGGATCAGACCGCAAAAATAGCCTATAATGTGAAAAATAGTATAGTAGTATAATAGTGTAATATGAGTATTTTCTTCAAAAAAAAATTCAATGTAAGCAATATTTCAAACGTCGAATATAAAATAAATTGTAAATAAACGAATAAATAAAAATACAGCAAATTGAAGCACTTAAATGAAAACATGTCAGTGGAAATAATCAACCAGAACACAAAAAATAGGAATAAATAAATATATTCAACTAGGGCTGTGCCGATAAACGATATCATATCGAATCGCGATAGAATGTATTTCAAAAATGATGATAAGCTATTGGCATTTTGACTCGATATGGATTAATTTTAGTCGTAACAGACGTTACACTGTGGAATATCATCTTGCCTCTGGTTTGTCTTGTGTGCTAACTGTTTCTCTTTTTAAGCGAGTATACTACGATCCATCGAGCAACCTTGGTAATTGGAATTGCACTTCAAATCCGGTGAGTTATGGCTTCTATTCCTATTATTGTTACTTGCACCTCATGTCATTGTTTAGCTTAGCCTTCTCTGTCAGCTGCGAGGGCTTTATATGCGATAAATGCAGGGAAATAGTTAGGCTGACAGAGAAGATCTTAGAATTAGAGTCTCGCATCCAATCTTTATCTGAGGATAGTAAGAGTTTAACGACGATAGAAAACACTTTGGATGCGAGCAACATTAGCGCACACAGCTCGGTTCCGGTTGAAAATCCCCCGCAGCTGGGAAACTTCGTGACTGTGAGACGGCGTAGTCGCAGGACAAAACATCACTCGACCGTTCCAATTACAGTCTCGAACAGGTTTGCCCCGCTCAGTGACGCACCGACTGAGAAACCTGCTGAAAGTGCCCTAGTTATCGGTGATTCTATTGTTCGAACGTTAACATAGAGGCACCAGCCACCATAGTCAATGTTTACCGGGACCCAGAGCGCCTGACATCAAGTCAAATTTAAATGTGCTGGCTAAGGCTAATCGTAAATTCAGTAAGATGTTATTCACGTCGGCACAAATGATGTTCGACTCCGTCAATCGGAGATCACAAAAGATAACATTAAAGAGGTGTGTGAGCTCGCAAGCATGATGTCAGACACTGTAATATTCTCTGGCCCCCTCACTGCTTATGTGGTGATGAGATTTATAGCAGATTATCATCACTAAATGGCTGGTTGTCTGAGTGGTGCCTGCAGAATGATATAGTTTTTATAAATAACTGGAAGAGTTTTGAGGGCAGACCTGACCTGTTGAAACGAGATGGTCTCCATCCCTCCTGGGCTGGGTTTCCATCCTGTCTAGAAATATGGCAAAAAGTCTTAATGCTAATGCTAAAACTTGACTCGCTGGGGCCCAGGTCAGGGAGCAGACAGTATGGCTTAACCAACTGTCTGCTTGCCTCTCACATCGCAGAATACACAAAATGTACAACATGTAGTAATCCGTTCTCCAAACATCACAAAATAGAGACTGTGTCTGTCCCCCGGATTAGCAAACATAAAATAATGCGTAAACCTCTTGAAAGTAATTTAATAAACGTTAAACAAACTAAACATGAACAAAATACAGATAATCAACTGTTACGACTCGGATTGCTAAATATTAGATCTCTCTCTAATAAAGCACTTTTTGTTAACGATATGATAACAGATCATAAAATAGACATGCTCTGTTTGACAGAAACATGGCTAAAACCAGATGATTATATTGCTTTAAATGAATCTGTCCCCCAAGATTATTATTATAAACACGAGCCTCGTCTAAAAGGCAGAGGGGGAGGTGTCGCAGCACTTTACAATAACTCTCTTAGCATTTCCCAGAAGTCGAACTCTAAATATAATTCTTTTGAAGTCATGGTTCTTCATGTTTCAACACCTAATACTAAAGATAAAACCTTTTTAAATTATTCTAGCTATTGTATATAGGCCTCCAGGGCACCACACAGATTTTATTAAAGAATTTGGTGGGTTCTTATCAGAACTAGTACTGGCCGCAGATAGACTCCTTGTCGTTGGTGACTTTAACATCCACGTAGATAACGTTACAGATGCCTTAGGAATGGCTTTCAAAGACACTCTTAACTCCATGGGCATTAGTCAACATGTGTCAGGACCCACTCACCTTCGTAATCATACTTTAGATTTAATACTGTCTTACGGTATAAATGTGGACGACGTTAAAATCCTTCAGCAGAGTGAAGACATTTCGGATCATTATCTGGTATTATGTTTGCTTCACTGGCCTACGGCTGCAAATAAAACTCATTGTTACAAATATGGTAGAACAATAACTTCAACTACCAAAGATGCGTTTCTCGATAATCTGCCCGAATTGTCTCAAATCATGAGAAATAACGTTGAAGATCTTGACATTACCACTGAAAATTTTAATTCCACCTTCTCGGTAACGCTAGACAAAGTTGCTCCACTACGTTTAAAGAAGATTAAAAATGGCAGCCCCACACCGTGGTATAATGAACACACTCAGGCTCTAAAGAAAGCGGCCCGAAAAATGGAGCGCAACTTTAAGAAAACTAAATTAGAGGTATTTCGTACAGCATGGAAGGATAGTATTCGAAAATACAGGAAAGCCCTAAAACTTCTAGATCCGCCTACTTTTCATCACTAATAGAAGAAAACCAGCACAACCCTAGGTTTTTATTTAACACGGTGGCTAAATTAACAAAAAATAAATCGTCAGTGACTTCTGATCCTGTATATCAGCATAGCAGTGATGAATTTATGAACTACTTCACATATAAAATCCAAGATATTAGAGAAAAAATTATAACAATGCAATCAGAAGTGAAACCCGCTGAACAAACTAACTACAGCGCCCTTAAGGAGAAAATGCAATTATTTTATACCGTAGATCAAGATGAGCTGTCTAAAATTATTAGATCATCTAAATCAACAACATGCATACTAGACCCTATACCTACAAATCTACTGAAAGAGATGCTCCCAGAAATTATAGATCCTCTTCTTGGTATTATTAACTCATCTCTGACATTAGGACATGTGCCTAAAGCATATAAGGTGGCTGTTATAAGGCCCCTTGTCAAAAAACCCCAACTCGACCCTAGAGAACTAAGGAACTACAGGCCTATATCGAATCTACCTTTCATATCTAAAGTTCTGAAAAAGTAGTTTCAACTCAATTATGCTCCTTCCTCCAAAGGAATGACATCAATGAAGAATTCCAGTCTGGATTTAGAGCATGTCACGGTACAGAGACTGCTTTGATCAGAGTTACAAATGATCTGCTATTGGCGTCTGACCGAGGTTGTATCTCGTTATTGGTGCTGCTAGACCTTAGTGCTGCATTCGATACCATTGACCACAGCACACTCCTACATAGACTCGAAAATTATGTCGGCATTAAGGGAATAGCTTTGAAATGGTTTAAATCTTATTTATCCGACCGTTTTCAATTTGTAGCAATAAACAATGAGGTGTCACGCAAATCGCAAGTCCAGTACGGTGTACCACAGGGCTCAGTCTTAGGGCCTCTGCTCTTCGCATTATACATGCTACCTCTAGGAGATATAATAAAGCGACACGGAGTTAGCTTTCACTGTTATGCTGATGATACTCAACTTTATATTTCCTCGAAGCCTCATGAAACACAGCAGTTCCATCGAATAATGGAATGCATAGTCGATATAAAAAACTGGATGAGTAACAACTTTTTATTACTGAACTCGGACAAAACGGAAGTGTTACTTATTGGACCGAAAACTGCTATAAGTAACAACCAAGAATACTGTTTAACTATTGACGGATGTTCCATAAAACCCTCGTCGTCAGCAAAGAATCTTGGCGTTCTATTCGATAGTAATCTGTCATTTGAGAGCCACGTCGCCAACACCTGTAAAATTGCGTTTTTCCATCTTAAGAATATATCTAAACTACGTCATATGCTGTCAATCTCAGATGCAGAGAAGTTAATTCATGCATTCATGACATCAAGACTAGATTACTGTAATGCACTGTTAGGTGGTTGCCCTGCAGGCTTATTACAAAAACTCCAATTGGTCCAAAACGCGGCAGCTCGAGTTCTTACACGTACAAAAAAGTATGAACATATTAGCCCGGTTCTGTCAACCTTGCACTGGTTACCTATAAAGCATCGCGTTAACTTTAAAATCTTGCTTATTACCTATAAAGCCTTACATGGTTTAGCTCCTCAGTACTTGAATGAACTCCTTTTGTATTACAGTCCTTCACGTGCATTACGCTCTCAGGCGTCCTGTCAGTTGGTAATACCTAGAATTTCAAAATCAAGTGCAGGTGGTAGATCCTTTTCCTATCTAGCGCCTAAACTTTGGAATAGTCTTCCCTGCACTGTCCGGGAGGCAGACACACTCTGTCAGTTTAAATCTAGACTAAAGACGCATCTTTTTAATCTTGCATACACTACTCTTCCATAATATAAATCTTAGAGGGTTTAGGCTGCATTAGTTAGATCAACCGGAACCAAAAACACAACTGATGTACTTGTTGCATCAAAGAGTACAGAACAGTACTCTACTCTCAGCCAGTCTTGTCTCATTGTTCCAAGGTTACCACAGCGAGCAGGATGCAGTTCATGGCCTGACCTGATGGTAGAGCGGAGAATGGGAAGTGGGGACCTGACAAGAGCTGAGATGATAGAGCTGGATAAAGAAGGACGCGGTCTCTTGACATGTCTTCACCACAATCAAATGCTATTAGATTATTAATGATAATCTTAAACTATAATTTATTTTATTATTAAGTTTATTTATTTTATTTAGCCTTGTTGTGCAAGTTCTCTGGAGCTTGTGCAGAGGCAGCAGCTTTTGCCAGAGGGGAACTGGAATCCCCTGGTTGGGCCTGGGTTCTCCTGAGTTTTTTTTTCTCATTAGAGTTTTGGGTTCCTCGCCACCGTTTGCATACTGTTTTTGCACTATCTGCCTGACCGGGGGGGCTGCTTTAGAATCTTAAAGTTTTACTTAATTAATATTGCATATAGGAATTTATTATCTGTTATATTTGACCTGTGCTTCTCTCTCCTTTATCCTAAATGTGTGCTCTCACTGAGCGTGTGTGTGTGTGCGTACTTGTCTGTGTACGTACGTGTGTGTGTGTGTGTGTGTGTGCGTGCGCATCCGTGTGTGTGTGTGTCTCTGTGTCTGTGTGTGTTGGTGCGTGTTGTGTGTGTGGAGTGTTCTGTGTGTGGGTGTGTCTGTCTTCTGTGTTTTCAACCTTTTCTTGTTTTTGCAGGTACAACTTTGATTGTTTTGCTTGTAGTCAATGTGTCTCATGTACAGCTGCTTTGTAACAATGAAAATTGTAAAAGCGCTATATAAATAAAGTTGAGTTGAGTTGAGTTGAGACGCAGAAATAAACGCAACAACAGTCAGTCAGCGTGCAGCTTTTATCATGCGCGTCAAAAGTACAAAGTCCATTTCATACTGCACATGGCAAAGAAAACTCGACATGAGGAGGAAAACATTACTGGAAGCGGAAACAAAGGTGAAACTAACCTCGAGTTGTCATCACGCGGTTTATCAAGTGTCTTATTTTTTTTCGCAATCGCCGGTTAAACAAAACAAACTTGAGGCGCAATTGCAAGCGAGTTACTTCGAAACTCAAGCACAAACGTTTTTATATCCATCGTTAACATATCTGCTAACATGAGCTGGTGCTTATGAAACAACCAGCACTGCCACGTACAGATTAGAGATGTAATGAAGTGAGTTTGTGTGCACATTAAAATATTGAACCTTGTATGTAAGATGCTTGCATGATTAAAGAAATGTACTACAGTTAGGGCTGCAGCTATCGATTCTTTTACTAATCGAGTATTCTACTGATTTTTCCATCGATTAATCGGGTATTCGGATAATAAGTACTTTTTCTTTATTAAAAAGCAATACTAAATATACAAGAGAAAATAAGACAGGTCTCTTAAAATGAGTAAAACAACTAATTGTTTCCTTTTTAGAACAATTAGTTTTTATTGCTGAAATAGCATACATTAATATCTGCGAAAACTAAACCCATTTAGTACATTCCATTGCCATATTAAATTAAAAATGCAATATAATACAAATATATAAATAAGAAACATGAATAAAAATGGAACTAATAATTTCAAACAATAGCCTATGACTTTTATTTTGGCAGGTTGTCAGAAGACCCTTATTTTTTAGTATGTCTGTTTCTTCACTCAAACAATAACATGTTTGTGAAATAAACTCTCAGAGCAACTCTGGAGGTGAAGTTCATGTCCTCATTCAGCGCAGACGCAGACAAATTCATGAGCATCACGCGTGTAGCACGTTAAACTGTGCAGTTCATTCACTCAGACACGCAGACCAGACAGATGAAATGTGTAAATAACAGGATTCGGTGTCCACTAGTCCGCATCTAGTTTGATGGACTCAATGCAGCCGGAAAACAAGTTTCACTCGTAAAATAGACTAAAACCATGTCAAATATCAGTTCACCATTTCAAAGCTATTAGGGCTGTGACGGTGGTAATAGACAAATCGACCGCGATGGTGCGGTGGTTGAGAAATATATATTTACATAAATAATATTTATATTATTATATTTGCGTGTAGCAACCACATGACGAGTGGAAGAGAAATATAGACCTTATTTAAATACTTGAAATTGTTAAATAATTGAAATATGATATTTGAAATAAATGAGGATGAAGCATCCGTCAATGTTTAACGCGCAAATCCATCAGTGAAACGGCACGCTACAGCATATAAAACATTGAAATAAACATCAGTAAATAATGAAAACTTAAATGATATAAGAAAGCTAAATACTAAATAAAAAAGCTCTTGTTGCAGTAACTTCAGTCAGTGGCGTATTAACCCTTACAGTCCTTAACAATTCCATTTGAAACAAACTGTTTAAACCTACATTGGCTTTCCTGTTCAGATTGCCATAAAAACTTTACTTTTTCCGACTCGTTGATGTGAAATTTACTTGTTGACATTGTCCAGATTAAAATGTGTACAGCTGCACTAAATGCGCGTTCAGAAGATGTGCACAGGAGCGCAAATGAAGAGATGTCTCTCCGCAACCGCGGCAAAACCTGCGCGTGCTCCGACACTAAGCAAGCGGGTCATAGCCAGTTTTGATTTTACGTATCTGTTCATTTCACAACAAGATCCATTGCAGAAGCCGCAGAATAACCTGGGTTTTGCCGTGCAGGCCTGCGCTCGAACGCACCAACGGACACGTATGCCAATAATTTCTGTTAATTTAAAATCTTTTAAATAAAACCACCCACAACTGAAAGGCTACAACTAGCAATCGTTATCGCAACTCTCATATTTATTACACCTATATTTGTCAGAGTGACGTGCACTACCGCCGGTGGCAGTTCACCGTCATGGCACTTTACCACCGCGGTGGTGCGGTTGTTACGGCAACCGTCACAGCCCTATAAGCTATCTGTTATTTATCAGCATGAGAAACGCGTGTGAACATACTAAAATGCGTGTGTCTCACGGTGAATGCATGAGACTGTAACATGAATAGAGTTTAGCGGGCTGTGCGTCAGTAATAACGGTCCGTGGGGAAACGCAGTGCTCCGCTCCGTGTGTACTGTAGTTAAATGGATTAAACGAGGCTTCGAGGCAGCAAAAATTGCCTCGATGATTTTTTGTATTCGAATAACTCGAGTTACTCGAGGAATCGTTTCAGCCCTACTACAGTTTATGTGAGATGTCTTTAAGGTTCACTGAATACATTGAATGAATCCCAATACTCGAGCAAGACATTATTGCAGCGTTATGTATGTGCGCACTGCGCAGGTGCTGAGCCAATAGCGTTCGAATGTACCAGTAGCGGAGTCCTTTCATTGGTTGAATGTAGTGAATGAACACTCCCTTTACTTAACGAGTCAATGGAGTCAAAATGAGACTGAATGAACTGGTACATGTTGTTTATGGCCTAATATCCTCTGTGTTGCAACAGTGCATTCATTTAATTGAATTTTAACTGGTTAAAGGTTAACTTTTGTTAATAAACTGTATTTAAAATAGATTCTTTTAAATACAGTTTTTTAATTAAATATATA
Organism: Triplophysa rosa; assembly: GCF_024868665.1. Lineage (NCBI taxonomy): Eukaryota > Metazoa > Chordata > Actinopteri > Cypriniformes > Nemacheilidae > Triplophysa > Triplophysa rosa. The sequence goes on along the minus strand of NC_079891.1, from coordinate 35,279,186 downwards.
TCGAAATAAATATCGTTATCGATCAATATAGAAAAAACTATCGAGTTTACTTTTTTGCCATATCGCCCAGCCCTATATTCAACACATTGTATTAAGGAATAAATAAAATATAAAGCAGTAACCAAACACTACAACAATACAGACCATTAACTTAACTCACCTCAGTTTTTCCACGTTTCTGCCATATCATGCCCTTCATAAAGACGGGCGCACCGGTTTCACGGAGAACAGTTTTCCCAACAATAAGGCCAAATTTATGTTCATGCGACATTCCAAAACACTAAATGAAAAAAAACCCACTAAACACTCGAAAAAGAATGCAAAGCCCTCACACTTTGTCCTGTGATCCTTTATTGATGCGCTTTCCGTTCACGTTCAGGCTCTTCGGCATTTCTTTACATACTACGCTTTATTAAGGTTGATACTGAATCTTAATGAATTAAGCCACATTTAGCTTTTTGGAATGTTGCAAGAACCCAAGTTTGTCCGCAACGCCGGAAAACTGAGCTCTGTGTCCCGCACACAATGAAGCCGCCGCGGCTGCTGTTAGAAGCGCACAGATGGCGGAGGGATGCAGCGCATGTGCTCAACAGATCTGGCAAACGTAGGATTGCATATTCCTCATTTTTAGCCACCATGTTACTCTTACACCCTTGGACAAATAGACATTTAAACATGCTAATAATATAATTCATTTATCCAAGTTAACGGTAGTGTTAGAGCGAACGGCTATGTAAAGCGACTAAGGTGGTGCGTATACACTTTTTAAATGATATGCAGACAATCGACTAATACAAATTTGTTCGAACAAGTGTCTTCTAGTCAAATAACGAATAGTCGACTGAAATGGGGCAGCCCTAGGTATAAAGTGCACCGATATTCAATAAAGAGTTAAATGTATTTGATTTATTAGAATAAATTAGTATATAAGTAGGTCATAAGTCAAACCGTTGCCGTTTAGGGTTGTGCATTAAAGGAGGAGTACATCCAAAAATGAACATTTCTCATGTTATAGTGGTTATGTGATATTGAGAACCAACGAGATTATCAACGTGTTGCCATATTTATCCTTTGTGTGGTGTTTGCACAACAGTATTTACGGCAGAAAAATAACAAATATTAACCATATATGCTGTATAAATATGTAAACATGTCAATCTTTAAGGTGGATTTTTACTTCTGCGGCAACGCGCCAGTTGTTGTTTATACTTGTGCGTCGTTGTCCGCATTGACAGGCAATGGCCACTAGGAGTCAGTGTCCACAGATGTGTTGCTCGTGTCACCAAGACAAGAGCCGAAGAAGAAGCGGTTCATTCATGTCTACGCTGTTTGAGGAGCATTTAGCAGTGATAGCGGCAAGTAAACAGTCACTTTTGCAGCTTGAGTTGTTAAATACAGAAAAACACGTGATTTATTTAGATAATTAATTTGGAAATGCGTATGAGTAAACTTGACGCTATGGTGGAGATTTTTTTACATGAAGGGACGGGGTTCGAGCAGACCAATCACAACGCTTGCGGTCCACGTCGCACTGACGCGCTACGGCATAGAGTACATTGTTTCGCGTCTCTGCGTAGGCTACGGCGTAGGTCTGACGCAGAAGTAAAACTCCCACTTTATGTGGTATGTGGATCCTATACCGGCAAACACTGGCCGGGCAACAGACAAACACGAACACCAGACAAGTCTTACATTTCGCACACTTTTGTGTGCATTTTGGTTTTGATTTCAATAAATCATCTCAAACTCTGAATTTACCCAATTGAGTTATTTGAATTATTTTAATGATGGACGTTTGAGATTTTTTGAGAAATATGTATATAGAAAGTGACAAATATATTTTCTAAAAAAAACCTTTTGTGTTTATTACAATATGTTTAAATACTCCAAACACAGCTCACCCATTCAGAGTCCGAAGGACCTGTTTTTAAAGAAAGGATTTATATTACAACAAAAATGAAATGACGACTTGCCTCCTTCATCCAGGGAGCATTTGTGGCCTCCGTAGCCGTAGAGAGAAGCTTCGACCCCGGGAGGTGTGCTGTTCAGATGAGACATCTGCTCGCCCCCCATTTTAGCAATCTGTAAGACGAGAGAAACCACTGAATGAAACGTGCAAAAGACATTTTACATGAAAATTTCAGCTCCTCCAGCATCAACACTTCTGCATGCGAGAGCACAACATTAAAACAGATCCGCTGTTAAATTCAAGAGAGAGAGAGAGAGAGAGAGAGAGAGAGAGAGAGAGAGAGAGAGAGAGGCGCTGGTCTCCACCTCATCCCTCCAGCTAAAGCCTTCTTCTTGGGAATGTTGGTAAGGAATGCCAGCTATGTGACTGCACAGATAAGCTAGTGCCCCATGGGAAAGCGACCGGCGAAACGCAGGAGCAGTTGGAGGAATTCGCCCGAACAACTGGTCACTTGTTGCCCACATCGAGGAGGACGAGCGAGAGTGCACAGAAACAAATCCATGTCTTTCTAAAACTTGAGGAAACCCCATCGTGAGGCTTGAGGATTGTTTACAGCGCTAAGAGCAAACATTGGGCGGTCTGTGAATTCGCTAGTTGCACAAGATGTCGCTGGTGAGCTTTTGGGACGCCAGAGTCGGCAGAGTCATTTCCAGTTGTATAACACTTTATGAAAAAGGATAACAATATGGGTGTTTTTAGATTTAAAAAAAGAAGTAATATACAAACGATATGACAGATCCTCTTTATATTGCTGCGCACTTCATTGAGCCAAAACAACACGATTGTGTTATACGACCGGAAATTAAGTCTGCCGCCTCTGGCGTCGCAAAAGCTCAAAGGTGCCATCTTGTGCAACTAAGCCCATTACCCATGATGCAACAGTCATGTCAGCATATCGCAATGTACTTTGAGACAATTCACTGTAATACATCAAAAAGTTTAATATAGTCAGAGTTTTACGTAGATGCAGGAAGAAAGTGGAATGTGTGTGCTTTTTAACATTTGTTTTTTGAATATATTTTTATATAACTTAATGGAGGATCTATAATAAACATGACTTCAGAAGTGATAAAGCCCTTACGTAATGAAACGTTGCGTTTTTATTATCTTAGAACGAGCTATTTCTATCTACATACACCGCGGGTCCCCTTACATGGAGTTGTTTCTACAGTAGCCCTAAACGGACAAAATGCTCTACAGAGCACGTTTCGTAAATACGTTACCTCATTCAGCAAAGAAGCTAAAACGTGACGACATCTTAGTCCTGTGTCAGCCACCGTAGTGCTTGGAAAGGGAGGGGTGCAATGAGCAGCTGGTTGCAATTCTCAACCTCACCACTAGATGTTGCTAAATTTCATACACAGGACCATTAAATTGAATTTTATGAACTTTAAGCATTATCCTATCACATTATTTAGCAAGTTATGCCACTTTTTCTCAGCATGCGTTCATGTGAGCAAATAACTGCAGGTATTAGTGTTGGGCGATATTCTCTAAAGTCAACCTTTTAAACGAGAGAGAGTAAACTATTGCGTAAGTCAATATCATTCATCCAAATGCGTCATTGATGCTCACATGTGCTGTTATTACTTGATTGCCAAACGGAAACAACTCGTGCGCTGGTTTTAAACCCTCACGCGCATAACAATTCCTGTAAGGAAAAGCCTGCGGGCGCATCACAAGCTCTCTCGTGCTCGTAAATCTCAAAGCCCGCACATTCAACAGTCTCGGGAATTCGTGACATTGTCACGAACTGTAATCAATTAATTTGTGTTTATTGACACGAATTTCCCCCTTTTTTCGTGACAGTCAGCACAACTGTCAATCTAATGTATTTTAATACGCGATTTCTTTCATATGTATAATTATATATCAACACAATCTGATGGGAATTCATACATATTTTACACGGTGGCTCATTCGTGTGAATTCCTATTTCCTACGATCTCATTGGTATGTTTTGTTATGATTTGACTTTTCCCATGTTACGTTAGGTTTAGGGGGCGGGGTTAGAGAAGCCATTTATCGTTGTTTTGCTACTTCGTGAAACTCTCGTTTTTAGAAAAATTTGCCTTTGCGGCTGTGATTTTAGGGTTTGGGGGTAAGTAAGGTGTTGGGTTAACCACATCCTAAAATATTTACAACTTCTTTTGATATCAGGTTATAAATATATACATGTAAATACACACGCAGTATGTGTATTGAAAGTCGTGCTGAGTGACACGAAAAGAAAGCCGAGCTTACTACTCACTCACACGAGAAAATGGGGATGTCTGTGTCCATGAACACGAATTAAAGGTCCAGTGTGTCATTTTTTGTCTTCAGAGGTGTATAAAGAGCTTAAACAATGAAGCGTTACGTTTTAATTACCTTAGAATGAGCTATTTCTATCTACATACACCGCGGGTCCCCCTGCATATAATTCGCCATGTTCGTCAGCCGTCGTAGTGTTTCGAACGGGAGGGGGAGGCGTGGAGTGAGCGGTTGGCTGCAATTCGCAACCTTGCCGCTAGATTACACTGACTGGACCTTTAATAGATTCCAAATTTCGTGTCTATGCCACTAATTGCCGTGAGACTGGGTTGGCACATTACAAACTCTCACTGCCGCGAGGAAAAGCCCGAGCCAGCGCATCACAAGCTATCTCATTCTCGGAAAACTCTCACATTACAAACCATGTCTGGCGCGAGGAAACGCCCGAGCTGCGTGCATTACAAAGCTTTCTCGTGCGCGGAACACTCACAGCCCGCACATTATAAACTCTCTGGCGTGAGAAAAAGCCTAATGCTGGGTTCACACCAAACGTGAACAATTACGTTCCACTCTGTTTATTACTCGCGGGAAAAGTTCGTTATATTTGCGTTAGGGCTGTGCAATTAATCGAAAATTAATCGTAATCGTCAATTTTGGCTTCAACAATTACAAAAACAAAATAATCGAGGCAAAACGATTATTGTGCCACATTCCATTTTGCGAGGATCCTCTCTTTTCTTGTGGTATAAATCCACAGCGCACCCCTTTCCTTACAGTGGTTCAGCTGTGCTATTTCTTTACATTTATTTTTCAGTTGAATTCACCGTTTAAAAGCAAAGTTTTTTATTTTCTATGTTGTTTTAAAAGTTAATGAGTAATCGTGTTAAATGATCGGGATCTCAATATTGGCCAAAATAATTGTGATTATGTTTTTTGTCATAATCGAGCAGCCCTAATTTGCGTGAGTGACGCGATCAAATATTTTAAAGACAAGATTAATGCGCGTTCGCGGCAATCGCGCAGCCCGATTCGCATCTTTCGCACCGCCTGCCACGAGTTCGTGTCTATACGCGTCTTTGCATTGACTTTGTATGTAATTTACTCGCGCAAAACACTTAATTTGCGTTTGGTGTGAATTCAGTGTAACACTGAGTCTACACCGGACGCGTCGCACCACGTCTGGCGTGGACAAAATGTTTAATTATAATGGGTTCTAATGCATTCTATTGTCTCGTCGCGCTGCCTCCGGTGTAGACACGGTGTAAGCCGCATGCATTGTAAGCTCTCTTGCACGAAGAAATACGCCAATCCACCAATTACTGACAGATCTATTATGACGGATCTATTTTTTTCCTCAGCAGAGTTGATACAAGCCAAATGCTCAGAGCGTCCGGCTCACTTTTAAACAAGGGTTGAGCCGCAGAGAAAAACTCAGCACAGGTGTGTGTGTGTGTGTGTGTGTGTGTGTGTGTGTGTGTGTGTGTGCGTACAAGGCCATGAGCTCAGATAAAGATTTGACATGTTACGAAATGGAGGCCGTTGCCCAAACAGCTGTGCATCGAACATGTGAGAGCAAGTAGCTCAATGTTTTAAAGTACGGTCATTTAAAATAACTTTCTTTTCTGTCAAAAACACTGATATAAACAGACAATGTGAACAGCTGAAGACCAGCATTTGTATTAAAATAGTCATTATATTCTTTAAAAAATGACAGTATTTTTGACAAAGCAATGAGGGGATGAAAATGTTCTAAATTTGACATCAACGTGATTTCTGGCTTCACGAGATTACCAATTCGTTAGAAGTGAATCTTACAAAAATGTAGAATTATTCCAAACAAAGTCCTGTAATGGTCACTGTTCCAAAAACAAATTGTATTAAAACAAGATTGTTGTAAAATGCGAATTTTACAAGGAGACTGTACAATTCATATTGCATACAAAATTCATACTTTATTACTTTTAAACTTGATTAGTGAATATTCACGAGCATGTGATACGTCTGTTATTTTACAAAGACATATTTAACAGGCAAAGTCTCGTCCGGTTTTTCGTGTTTTGCAAACGACAGCTTCATGCTGAAATATGACATTAAGCATGTCAGCTGTGTGTTAATCATGTGAACACGCTCCTCTTCCCCAACATTCTGAATGATATTCACTTTATATTCTTAACCCAAAAAACAAAACGCCCCAAAACACTCGTATTATTACAGTCTAATGCTTACATTTAATCTAAAGTACAACTCCTGATAGTGCTCATGAACGAGATTTAACCCTTACTGTTCCGTCCCTATGCCTAAACCAACAGCACCTGCACTTGTATATACTGTACATGACTTCAATGTTAATATGTGTGAATGTTACTATAGAAAATATATGCACTGAAAATACAACAGGTGTTCAGCACATGTATTACATAACTTCAACGTTACTGTAAATGTGTCGGTATTGAGAATATATGCATTGAATGTACAAGTGTTCATCATATATAACTTCAATACTGTAAATGTGACTATAGAAAATAAACGTAACGTTACTGAAAGTACAACAATTGCTCATTTCAGCAATTGCGCCAAATATAACTTCAACATTACTGTGAAGTTTAGTTTAGAGAATATAAGCACTATAAGAACACGTGTTCACTTTAACATAGCTATATGTCAATGTTACAATAAAGAATAGAAGTTCAGGAAGTACTATAAATAAAAAACGTCTTTTTATCTTGAACACACAAACAAACAAACAAACATACACACTCAGGGTTTAAGTTCTTCATTGGCCCGAGCACATGATCTGCTCACTACACAAGTGTGTGTGTGTGTGAGTGCGTTTTAACACAACTGTCACAAACTTTACATTGCACGTTTTTAGACTCCACGAGACACAAGACGACGACGCGCAGACCACATCGTGGACGCGTTGCTTATCTGCGCGTGTTTGTAAAGTTTTAAGGGTTTGTGCATGACAACAACAACAGGTTGCAGTAGTTAGTTCCTGTTGTTTTTTGTAGTTTCTGAATCAAACGACAGCAGAAAAGTTGTTGTCAGCGCCGTCGACACGTCGCGCGCGACTGCCGCGTTGCGTTTAGACGGTTGTGGCCTTAATCTGTGCGTTAGTGTGTGTACGCGTGTGTGTGCTGGAGTTTCTAAGCTCCTGCAGCCGAAGCTAACAGGCTACACACACATACACGCTCGAAACATACGCTTATTAAACATATAAAGGACGCTATCACGCGCTCATTCGCGCACGCACCTGTCGCGCGCGGTGGAACGGGTCCGTGAATCCGTCCGCCTTCATCCCGGGCTGTGCCACAGAGGCCTGTCCCTGCACCAGCTCCGCCATCATCATCATCACACACTTACACACACGGACACACACACGCACATAAACACACACGCAGCGCACACTACCGACCCCGGAACAGGAAACGCAGGCGCACGTCTCGCGAGACTGAAGAGATTCGGCGAGATTTCAAACACGTGCTTCTTCGCTGTAGGAGATTTCAGCTTTACTGAATGAATTTATTACTAAACTGCGGCAGATTTGATTTCATTGCGCTTCTTCGATGTTTTTTTGTATCTTTAGCATTTATAGTGATTTAAAATGATTTCTCTTCCTAAATATTTTTGCATTTGACTGTTATTTTTATTCATTATAAATTTTATTCAGTAATTATTCATTAATTTCTCTTGTAAATCATTAAACGCACCACGAATGACCTTTGTACATGAAATGTACTATATAAATTATAACCTGCCTTGTCGTAATATTAAATTGTATAATTTACTGATAAGTTAACTCTTGAGAGTTATTAGGTTTATTTTCATACATTTTAACTTTAAACATTTAACAATTATAATATTGTTTATAAATGTACTCTTAAGTTAAATATTTTTGTTAAACACACAAATATTTTAATATATTTTAGTTACCTGTGAGCATACAGTATATCTTTGAGTTAGGCTACATTAATGTGAATACGAAAAAAAAATTCCGGTCCTTTTTATTCAACAAAAGGGGACTTTACAATATGTAATAGTACAAATAGTACAAATACAGTACATAATTGCACAAATGCAAATAACAAAAAAAATGTCTTAGCATGCTTGGCTATTGTTCCGTATCAGTATTAAAGAAGCATAAAACATCTTTATATCTGTGGAAAACAATCTACCATTTGGTACAAATGAAACTTTGCTTTATGTATATGGTATTTCCCATGCAAGTAGAATAAGAATTTTAAGTATATTATCTATTTCCAATGAACCAGTATCACAATCCAAAAACAAGACGATTTTTTCAGTTATATTAATAAAATTGATAAAAGACTTAAAGATAAACAAAGAGACCCTACACTAAAAAAAGTTTGATAAGAGCAACTGAAAAAAAGTACAATTGTTTCTGATGTATCTTTCTCACTGGTGAAAACCCTTCTTTAAACGTAGAAATAAAGTCATTACAAGGATAATATCTGTAAATTATTTTAAAAATAAAGTTTCTTTGACTTTATTTGGGATTATGGAGTACGAAAAAATTTAATTGATTCTACCTATAGAGCTTGGGAATCTACGTCATTGTGCATTGCATTCTGGGCAGTTGCCGCCATGTTTTGGGACACGCTCAGCAGCGTAATGACAGCAAATAGAGTTAAAAACGACTGTATTTACATTAAAAAATTTTAAGAGCTGCTTGCACTTGCTTAGAATAAATGGACTAATATTCGAATCCCTTGTTCATTCATAGAAATTGTGGACTCCCTTATGGACCCGGACTGATCGCAAAGAGCTACATCACAAATGACATTTCTAAACGTATTTTGCACAATTCTCTTGGTGTGAGCACTTATTTATTCAAGCGGATCAGAAATTATGAATCTGTAATAATAAATATGACAAAGCCACATTTGACCAAGTTGCACTTTCACCATTGTATTGTTTCTAAGCTACAAAGCTGAAAATGGGGCTTCTTTTCGGATCCGTTTTACCCTCCAGTCATGAGAGCAGATATGGCAGTTCATAACACAACTAGCGTTCTACATTCTAATGTGCTTTTAACTGTATAAAATGAATTTAAACATCCATCTCCACTATTTCACAGTCTCTACAGCAGTGTTGGTGTCCCAAAGTCACAGGATGCATTACGCTGCTAACATCATTCCCATTCTTTATAGTTTTAATTTGGTTTAATTAAATATATTTACATGTGTTTAATTCAATTACCAATACATAGTGTTAAAATATCAATAAGTATAATCTGTCAGTCTTAACTCTCATCTTTGTCTAGACTATTACCATAACATATTTATATGCTAGTGTACGCATTAGTGTACCAACATCAATTTTAATGAATGCAAGAGTGACACAGGAGTGTTATATTAACAACAACAACAACATTTACTTATAAAGCACATTTAAACAATATAAATGGATCCAAAGTGCTGTACAGAGTACAAAACAGATGTACACACTAAAAATAACAATCACAGGTTAGATTTTGAAATGTCCACTGAAGGAGCAAACCTCACATGATAGGGAAGACCGTTCCAAAGCTTGGGACCAGTCACAGAAAAGGCCCGATCACCCTTTGATTTATAGCGACACAGTTAAGAGCAAGTGAGTAGAAGATCTAAGTGCCCTACCAGAACAGTATGGCGCAAGAAGATCACTTATATACCTTGGTGCACGACCAGACAACGCCTTATATGCGAACATAAGGATTTTAAAATCGACTCTAAACTTAATAGGAAGCCAGTGAAGGGATGCTAAGATAGGGGAGATAAACAACTTGTATTCGTGATAATGAAGACTGAGGGAGACCATGATAAAGAGAGTTGCAATAATCCAATCCTGATGTTCCAAAAGCATGAATCACAACTTCTAAATCTTTCTTCAACTTTGCAATAGACCTTACATGGAAAAAGGTTCCTCTAATAACAGCACTAATTTGTTTATCAAAAAATAGTGTCAAAGATCACTCCAAGGTTTTTGATTTGCTTGTGTACATTTGTTGAAAGAGGACCTAACTGGACTTCCAGAGCAGGAGAAGAATTTGCAGGACAACCTAGAATTAAAACCACAGTTTTATTCTCATTTAGCTGCAAAAAATTATTTGCCATCCACCTCTTGATGTCATATTTTTTTTTTTTTTAGATTTAGATTCAATTTATTGTCATTGCACATGTACAAGGCAACGAAATGTGACCTCTGCATTTAACCCATCCAGAGAGTAGTGAACACACGTACCCCCGGAGCAGTGGATATACAGATTTCAATAACACATCAATTGAACCAGTGGTGCCAAGCCTTACTGGAAGGTAAAATTAGGAATCGTCTGCATAACAGTGATATTAAATGTTGTATTTCTGAAAAATAAGGGCCAGGGGAAGCATATAAAGGGAAAACAATAAAGGGCCCAAAATGGATCCCTGGGGCACACCACACAAAACATGTGCAGATGACGATGAAAAGTTCCCTATATTTACAGAATAAGTCCTGTTCTTGAGGTTCTTGAGGTTACAAACCATTGTAATACAGTGCCTTTTACACCTACCATACATTCTAGTCGTTTTAATTTTGGTATCAAATGCCGCTCTCAGGTCCAATCCAAAGCAAGCAAAATATCATTTGTAACCCTTAACAGAGCTGACTCAGTGCTATGTAATGATCTAAAACCAGATTGGAACATGTCCAAAATATTAAAAGAATCCAAATAAGACTGAAGCGGCTAAAACACTACTTTCTCTAAGCTTAGGAATGAAAGGCAGTTTAGAGATTGGTCGATAGTTGTTGCACATTTCCGGATCAAGTTGAGTTTTTTTCAACAGAGGTTGCACAATTGCATGTTTGAAACTGGAACAACACCTTTGGCTAAAGAGCTGTTAACTATAGCTGTTACCATAGGACTAATCGTATAAAAACATCCTTAAAAAGACGAGCCGGGATAATATCCAACTTAGAACTTAGAAATATTAACACGTCATGAAATGTTCATGTGAATTGATGAATTTTTAATAACTGACCAATTAATAATAAGAATGTTGTTGTTCATTCCTAATTCAGTCTTAAATTTATAATAAAAGTATGTTGATGTTGTTGCTGATGTGATGTGTGCTGGTTGTTCTGCACGAGAGGAAACTTCTCGTGTCATTTTTCACCTCAATGTGATACTGTTGATATCCATCAGTTGTGTTGAGCTCCTTCAGAACATGTGGAACATCTGGCAGAAACATCTGCGCTGGTAGACATTAAAATTGCCATCAATTTTAGAGCTGCTTATGCAAATTGGTTCTGGCGGCTGAATGTTTGTGACATGGAGTATGAATCTCAGGTATTTCTCACACTTTGACAGGAATGCATCTTCGGAAAGTACAAGCAAAATGAGACAAACACGGGATTGCACACTTAAATAACGATGCTACAAAGGGTTCTTCACAGCAATGCTGTAGAAGACCAAATTTTAGTTCCCCAAAGAAACTAAACCATCTTATGAGAACCATTTCTTTCTTCTGAAAAAAGAAAGAATGTTTTTCCACTACAAAGAATACTCGTGAAACAGCGAGGTTCTTTGGATGTGAAAGGTTTTTTCTTTTTGTTGATATGTTATAGGTGAACATTAAAATACTTTGAAGAACAAAACATGCAATTTGCATTTTATAAAACCTATACAATATCATTACAACACTTACAGCACTTTTAAAACTTCTACAATTTCAAACAATCACAAACATTAAAGATATTGTCTGTCTTGTCTTGCTTTCTTCGTTATATTCTTTTCTTATTTCAAAGAGATCTACCAACTGAAATATGAAGAAGGCCAAATGAAACATTTACCCTGACATTTCTACATTTCACTGGATGTGATCTGATGTGCAGATGGAGGACAGAAACACATGCATGGGTGAAATCTGAATCTGCATCTGAAGCGGCTGTGAAGGGCTCAAGGGCTGAAAGTGTATCAGTAATTGTTCCGTCTCCTGCAAGCAGTTATAACACAGAGATGATCGAATGTCCACAGACTTCTGCGGGATCTGCTGATTTCATTCTTCATGAATAATCGTTTGCTTTCTACAGGCGTGAGATTCACAGAGAACATGTGTGTGCGTGCGTGCGTGTGTCAACAGGTTAATAATACAAACTTAGCATCAGAAGTTAGTGTCAGGTTTCGGACAGCTGCCTGAACACTAAAGCAGAATTATCTTTCGTTTCCTGGAGAGTTTGAACAAAACAAATGTGAAAAATAAGAAGGGTTGATAAAAATAGCAAACATTGTCTTTGTCTTAAATGATATTGTGTGAAATATTTAAGTCATGCCTCAACAACACACCAAATATGTAAGTGTAAATAATATAACTGTACAAAACTAAAAGAAATGCAATAAATAAAATAACCCATAATGTATTCATTTCATCAACTCTTCATGTGCTTACACAAAACAAATGAAACACAACTGATATCTCCATCACATCTCCTGAGCTATGAAAGAGCAACTTCTGAGTATCACATTTTCCTCTGGTATGAATTTATGAATTAAAGTGGCTCTAAAATTAGCCATCATTTTCTTGGTTTCAATTTACACACAGAAATGGACTCTTGGAATGGAAATGGAAACTTCTTTATTTGAAAAAGAACGCAGTAAAGACAGCAAACATCTGATTAAAACCAACCATCCAAAGTTTTTTGATGATTGGGCTCAACGTGGCAAACAGAGCCGTGTGCTTTTAACAGGACTGGAGGCTCAGAACTAAACAGTGTCATAATCACAGTTTTGTGCTTGAAACCGCCGGACGATTCCTCTCGGTACAGACACTCTCGGAGACTCAATTACAGTGAGACCCTGCCGTGAAAATGACAGATGTTTTGGCTTGTTTCGGTGTTTGACGGCTTGACCCGGCTCTAGTGCTCCTCTGATTTTTCTCTTTCTGTGGCTCGGCTCTTACTCTTCACCTGCTGGAGGTGTGTGTTTGTCATTGTATTGGTGACGGCGAGGTAATAACAGGTAAATGCTGTTGTTTGAGCACTTCTCCCAGCATGCTTTGAGAGGGACAGACTTCTGTTGTCAGTGTCGTCCCGTGATTATAGCCAATGTGGGTGGATCGGGACGGGCGATGAAAGCCTTCCGAGCAAATGCAAGACAAACAACATGTTTTTAAAACATATGCACACACGCTTTCTGCCCTAAAAGCCTCCTGGGAAACATCTGACGGCGAGAGATGCGTCTGCGGTGGATTATTTTCATGCTGTATGATACATCGCGACAGGGGTTGTTAATCGTTACATTTGAATAATGTCTCGTGACCATCAAACAAGATTTGAAAAAAAAATTCAAGTTAAATTGAAAACTGCTATTAACGACCATAGAAGGACCATTTGTTTTAGTTGAAATTTGTGTAGAATTTGGACATGGCTTAAAGATGGAACTCCTTGAAAGTCACTCCTTGGAGCCCATTAGGATTTTTTTGCAAAAACCTTTGGAACATTTAAAAAATCCAACTTGCAAAGTGTTCTCCCTACAAAGATAAATACATAACTTGAACATAGAATGTTTAGTTAAAGGAGTCAGATTATTGTTTTGCATATACTGAACAAAATGAGCCTAAACATGTTTCTAATAAAGATAATTTGGTAACACTTTACATTAAGGTATTCCCTTTTGAAGCATTTATAAATGTGTTCATTAATGATTAATAAGTCATTTACAAATGCATCACAAAGCAGTTATAACTGCATGAATAAAAAGGGGGATTCTAACCAAATAACTGCCAAATAGTGAGCATAAGATAAGATAAACAACATAACACCCTACAGTGTCCCGTCTGACTGCCTATATAGCAAACAACACCAAGATAATAATTAATCTGCTTTCGAGTCAAATAAATAATGAATAAATACAGTTATTAAGCATTTATAACATGGCTCGCTATTTGGCAGGTATTCGTTAGAATGCCTCTTTTTATTCATGCAGTTATAACTGCATTTGTAAATTACTTATTCATCATTAATGAACACATTTATAAATGCTTTATAAAGGGTAACGTAATAATAACAAACGATATTCCCAAGACGCATTGCAGCATGTTCAATTCTGTATTTCTTGTTTGTTTTTCTTTTAAAGTGTTTTAGTTCTTGCTGGCTTAATTTATGCTTAAATATTATTGTTACTGTAAGTTATCTGTTGTGTTTAGAGTTTTTTCATGTTGTTACCATGGTTGAGGTTTGTGTGTTCAATGTTGAGGTGTAAGTGCACGACACAACGGCACAACCGGTTTGAATGCACTCAACACAAACTGTTCCACAGATATTTGATCAAAGTTTTGGACTGTTTGAGGGAGAAAACATGTCCAATTCTAGTACAAGACAAACACATTTGTTTATTTTTAAACAATCAATCTATTCCCTATTTTTGTTCAGCCAACAACAAATATTTTGTTCAGTTGTTCATTAGGTAAACTTGACTATGTTGTGACAACTAATGACTCAAACATACATTTTTAAGTTGGGTGAACTTCAGTCTCTGTTTGTTGAGTTAACTCAAAAACGTGCTTGCGACAGGTTGCCTTATTATTTTAAGTTGACTCAACTATTTTTTTTACAGCGAAATGAACAAATGAAAGACATCATTCGAGTGTTTTAAATATGGAATTGAGGTTATCGACGCTAAAGAACATTTAGAGACAGCGACACCTGCTCAAACCAAGCGGCCTTCTGATCCTTTAGCGCCTGTTACAGAAAACGAATCGAAAGACATCGCGAGCGTGTCGACAAAGAGGCCAGAGACCTCTGGAGAGACAATCACTGAGAGAAAAGAAATATATTGATTGAGATGAACAAGACAAACCCTGGAGATGAACTCTGGTGTGAGAGTTTCATCTCTGTGACATCAAAACAATCTGAAGAAACGTCACGAGCCGGATTCAATATAGCGCTGTCACAGCATCAGATTTTCACCATTTGGAAACATCTCCAAGTCAAGATTTTGTTTTGAAACACACCGAAACAGAATGCAGGGGCAGGGTTTGAGAATGTCTGAAAGCACTTTACAGAGATCTTTTCAGAGAAAACTCAAGAAAACGTGTAAGCGGTCTGCATAAAGACCTCTGTCTCTGCTTCAGTTCGGTAAAGTAGCGCGTGTGCTCTGATAAAAAGCTATCGATCGAGCGCACGGCTCCACAGGGTTCGTGTGAAAGCCCATTCATGGCTACAGCTCAAGTAACATGAGATCGGGGGTCTCAATCGGTCATTAACCCCCCTCGGATGGGCAACATTAAGCAGGAGGCAAAATATTTCAATTTTTCCATCAATATTTTATCACGTGCAAAGCCGGAAACAAAGAGCGAGCAGCTTTGAAGGTAATGGCCCCCCATCTGTTTTTATAGATCGGAGAGGGGGGCGGCTTTTGCCCTCTGACAGGAACAGACGTCTGAAGACACAACAGCGCTTGAAAACACAGGAATCAAATGTCAAACAAACAATACGGTGGAAAGTCGTCCGTTTCCAGTAACAACGCGTGCGCAACAATGATAAACGCGCCATTACGACACCACGAGAACATAAATGACCTTCGTTTATTCAACAGTGACATCACCAAAGACAATTTGCGCTCTTGTCCTAAAAGAATCTGAGAGTTTTAAGTGCGTTGCTCTGCAGTTGCTGAGGTTTCTAGACGGTTGCTGTGTAGGCGGTCGCACACCTGCTCACCTTCCAGATGCATCGATGTGGTGTCCTTCAGTGCAGATCTGTGGGAGATTCGTTTCTCTGGTTTTAATGTTTGAAAGGGGAAACACGTAAATCTGATCTTTATAAAGTCTCGATAACTTCAAGATTAGATGAAGAAGTATAAGACACCCTTTAATACTTACGGTAAAAAGTTTGTCGAGTCCCTAATGCGAGTGAGTGATAGAGAGAGCGGCGTGTAAACCCAAGCGTCCTTAAACAGCCTTTTAAACCAGTCTAATGATCGCGTCCGAGTGTAATAAATCGAGTTGTGAGATTATGACCTCATACCCACCCCAGAGCCATTAGTCTGTAGATCAAACCCTCCTGAGCATCTTAACTCCTTCACATCACAGAAAACCTTCAGTCCGAGCACACCAGAACACATTCTAGTCCTTTAGCAACTGATCACAAATCCATTTTTTTGTTGTATTGATCTGTGTTCAATCAGAGTTTTTGCACACAATAACTTTCTTCACGTCTTTACGTGTCAAACTAACATTTCATGTAATTGTCCGCAGACCCTTCATTGCACCAGGCTCTCCGTGGGCTCCAGGGGAGCGGGTCAGTTTTGGGTTACTATAATTGGCCTTAATAAACCCCCTGCAGTCATTGTTCTACGGCTTTTGGGACGGCCAACGTGTAGAACAAAGATCGGCGAGCCGAGCGGCCCGAGAGACACAGGTGAGCAGGAGACCGGTGAGTCCATGATTGACATGAAGCCATTCAGTCTGCCATGTGAGTTCTCTTACCTCAAAAAAGAAATGGACATAATTACCATCTTGGGTAAAATACCTCTCAAAAAAGTCGTACTTTTACATTTCTAAACAATCAGATTTATAATAACTATCCAGCTGGACAATAAAATATTGAAGAAAACAGTAAAACAGCTTTGCTCAAATAAAACTGTGATATCTTGGCATGACCAACCTGTCAAGCAAAAAAAGTTGGCAATGACAATTTCATCCCCAACCAAGAGCAAAGACGGACTTCTGCTAAATTTACAATACTTAGTATTTATTGCTAAACTTGCATCACATGACAGCAGTTTGAAGTCATAGCTGCACTCAGTTACATTACACTGCAATTTCTGACATTCTTACTAAGCATTTCTGCCTTGTTTTTAGTGAAAATATCTAAAACTTCTTAAATCAAGATACAATTACTTGACAAGAAAAGTGACCTAAGAAAGTTAGTCTTGTTTATGAAAAAAGAATGTAAGAATTAAGTAAGTTTATGGTAAAAACAAGCAAAACAACCTGTCCATGGGGTGAGAAAAATAAACTTGAATTTAGTTTGACCTTTTTCTCAAGTACTGATTTTAAGTTTATTTCTTTTGCTTGTTTTTACCATAAACTTACTTAATTAATAAACACCATGCACTGTGCTTGTTTGGCCTTTTCTGTGTTTTTCTTATTTTCTCTTGTAAAGCTGCTTTGGAACAATGCACATTGTGAAAATATCTATGAATAATATATAAATATATATTAATAAAATTGAATTGAATTGAACAATTTCTGACGGAGCACCCTTAGTAGTGGAAGGTTACCGTGGTGATTTTTTGAGAAGGGGAAACGACCTTAGCACAGAGCAATAATGAGGCATTATTATTTTGTGACAAACGACAGAAATGGAATGAGCTCAAGCTGTGACAGAGGTGCTCTTTGTTTAATCTTGACTGACAGACAGCAGAATAAAGCCATTAGGGTTGGTTTTCAATGGCAACTCTTAAACTCTCATGTCTTCCCATTGTGTCTCAGAGTCCCTGAAGGCGGAGGTTAATGAGACGTAATTGAGGGAAGGTCACGGGTCATTAATTCACCTGAACGGGTCGGGATGCTTTCGTACCTCTGCTAACAGGTACAGGCGGATGGAGCTGTCCGAGCAACATGAGACCCGGAAACCATCTGACACGGCCCCTGTCTCGTTCACGACATCCATCAGATCATCCTGACGACACATTCAACGTCTCGGAGTAAACTAACTCTGTAATATCGCAATTATGTCTCCTAGACATCAATGAGATTAAATGAAGAGCAACTTGCTCAAATCTCTCATCTGCGTCTCAGATATTTCTCCAGAGAAAAAGCGTCAGAAATCTGGCAAATGTGTCTGTTGGTAGAGTTTGAGAAGAGAAACTGAGCTCAGATTCGTCTCGTCTGCGATCAAAAGTCAATGTTATTGAATATCTCAATGTGAACTCAAACGTTTTTCATCAAATCCAGATTATTTGACCTCGACAATCTACATTCATTTACACCTCCACACTCTTCGTGTGTTTACACAATTACGTTCTCATTTTGTTTTATTTCTCCTAAACAATTTTAAGAAGAAAAAACCGTCTGCGACTAAAGTGAATCACAACTGAGATCTCCATCAAATCTCCAGAACTAAAACAGAGCAACATCTGAGCAAAACCGTTTTCCTCGGGGAAGTTTCATTCAGTGAGCGGCGGCCATCTTGGAAAAAAAATGAATTAATAAATAAAGAGAAAGAGATGCATTCTGGTTTATCCTTTACAAGTTAAGTGCATTGCATCATGGGATACAGCCCGGACAAATTCAATGAGAGCGGTGCGGCATGTATGCACACTACTGAGAACACGACCCATAGGGCTGGTCTGCGGTCTCCTTCAGCCTGAATGGATAATTCAACAGTAGCTTCATCTCTGCAGAAGAAATGTCAAAATTGTAGCAGGCGCGAGCGATCGCCAGGCAATTTGTCCCCGTGCATGCGCGCGGTTGTAAATAAGGGGCCCGTGTGGTAATTGGAGGCCCGGATCGAGTCGCCCGCCGTGTAATTGAGCAGCGGTGGCGGGGGGTTCTGCTCGGGATGAAAGAGCAGACGTGTCCCCTGCCGTTTATTTCAAACAGCGGGGGGACCCCGGTTCCATCTTCTCCAGCCGGCCCCTCGCTCACGCTGACGTCCGGGAACGCTCAACGACGGCCGCGGGAAATGGAAGAGGTGCGGAAAGACGCAATGGCAACTTGAGAGGAAAAAAGAGCAGTAAATGGCTTTTGTGAAGAAGAGAAAACATGGTTTGAGATCACAGATGTCACACGGTGATGGTGTGACGGCTCACGTAAAATGCTGCTCGTTGAAGAAACCTTTCGTGACTGTAAACCGGTGGAAAAAAATATAAGACGCGAGTATCAATCCCTTAAAAGCAAAGGTCACGGGTTCGAGTCCACACACGTTCTGATGGCTTGAAGTCACTTTGGATAAAAGCATCGAGCACGTGCATACAGGTAAATGTAAGAAAGATCAACACACACTGCTTGTAAGTTTCTGTGTTTTTATTCATTTGTAGACGAGCGGCGTCACAGATAAACATAACAGCTCGATCACGATTGAAATGGTTAAAAACAAACTCAGAGCTTCTGGTGAGCGGCTCGCTGAAGACGGTTGTGTTCTCGCAGCCTGAAACACACGAGATCGACTGTAAAAACCACGGACAGAAGTGTAAACGCTGAATGAAACACATGAACACGCTCTTTTGAATCACATCCATTCAGAGACGGTGTCACTCACCGGACCGCATTGATCTTAATGAAGCCGGACGCGTCACACGGGTCGTAATCTCCCTGCACGTCCATACTGCACGGAAACACAAAGAAATACTGTGAATCACTTATCAAATGCACATCAACGATAAAAATGAATATAAAATCAAATAATATCAGGAGAAAATGAAATAACAGGTTAACAAACAAAGTAACGTTTAAAGGAATAGTTCACAACAGTTCAAAATCTGTCATTATTTACTCACCCTGTTGTTATTTTAAACCTGTGCGATTTTTTTCTTTCGCAAAAAAAGGAGATATTTGGAAGAATGTTGGTAACCAAAACCCGTTGGTCCCTTTAACTGCAATTGTATGGACACAAAACCAATGCAAGTCATTGAGGTTCAGTGTTGTTTGATTGTCAACATTCTTCAAAATATCTTCTTTTGTGTTCTGCGGAAGAAAGAAACTCAAACAGGTTTGAAATGAAAAGAGGGCGAGTATATTATGACAATCTTTATTATGAAGGTGAACTATTGCTTTAATCTATATACTGTACATTATACTGTATATGTATATACGTACACCAAAGCGGAGTCGGTTGTTATGCTTTGTTTTCCCACATTTTTCCACACAATAGTCAACAATTTTAAAGATTTATGTATTATTTAAGTAACTTTTTTATTCCCCAATTAAAATGTAATATGATGGCACAGTTATATGTTTGTCTTAGTCTATAACTTTCCAATGCCTTTTATAGTGAACCCATATACGTATAATATATCACATTAGATTAGTTAGTCATAGTTGGATTTTTATCCTGATACGGAGCTTTAAAACCCCAAAAAATTACACTGAAGGAGGCGGAACAATCGTTTAAGTCAAGAATCACTCCATGACTTTTATCTTCTTCACAAACACACTAGTTCATAAAACAAGATGGCTTGTTCAAAAAAAGAGAAAATGAAAACGGAATTGAACTCTGGTCCATGAGAGAAACACAAGCAGAAATGTAAATCAATTATTATCCATAATAACAACAATCTTTAATGTTCTCTGTTGCATGTAAGACCGCAAAACTCATCCACACCTGAATCGGAGTGTGCTGACGACCTAGACAGGATTTTGTCAAACATCTTTTATGTCCCCAGACTTTCTTCACGGGACACTTTCCCTGCAAGCTTCTCTGTCCCCTCGAGCCAGAATGAGAGGACGAGGAAAGAGTTCGACCTTTCAACCGCACGCCTCCACGCTTAACCGGCATGAAACGCGCAACTTCCCCCCAAACGCGGCTGACAGGGCCATTAGCGGCGCTCGGGCATATGGACCGGCGCTCCGGTCAGCGATGAGATGAGCTGAGCTGCCCTGAGGGGTCAAACCTGAATGAGCTCACTGTTCACGCACACACACACTGTCCTTCTCAACGGCCATTTACACAAGGTGTGAGGTCAGTGCCTTACAAAAAACCCCATTGTGCTGATGGTACCGTGGTAAAGTGATGGTGTCAGATGGCAATACCATGATACAATGATACATATATATTTCGTAGCATTTAAAGATGACCGTAGACCAAAGAATGTCAATAGATTAGAAAATCTATTGCGATTAGAAAACTAACAAGAACCGTTTTCTGTGATTTTCAGTGTGAATAACAAAACTTACAGCCTACAAGTTTGTCTATTTCTAATTCATCTTGGTCTTAACCATTCAGGCATGGCTTTTGTATTTCAAGTTAGACATCTTCATTGTTTTGTGTGAGGTTTGTCCAGGATGAGGATGTGCACGTTGCGTCTCTCACCTGACAAGCTCTTCGTTGTAAAGAGATTTGGGCGACTCGCGGCCGAGGATGTACACGTGGCCCTTAAACACCGAGAGCTGCACACGACCCTCAACGTTCTCCTGTGACTTCTCAATACAGTGACGGACAAACTCACACTCCGGGCTGTACCAGAACCCTGTGTCAACAGAGAGAGAGAGACACACACGAAACACTGAGCATTCTTCTGCTTTTATGTATGCATTCTGTTTTACATGCACTTCTTGTGTTAAACCCACGAGCTTTCGCTCTACCAACTGAACTTTTGTTGCAAAGCACATAAGCTTTATCCAGAAAACAGAATATCACCGAGAGCTTTTGCACGGACGTTTAACTGTGTGATTCAAGTTCTTGATGGGTCAAATGTTTACCGGTCAAAACTACTTGGGTAAGGCAGCGAAATAAATCAGTTTCGTTTCGGAATTGTGATCGTCTTAGGCTGTGTCTGAAACCGCTCCCTATCTCCTATATAGTGCACAATGTTGGGTGTCCGAAACCTGAGTGAACTACTTCATTCTCTACATTCGTTCACTCTTTTTTACCCACAATGCACTCTGATTTTGAGTGTACCCTCGATGAGAATAAACAGATCAAATGAATGTTATAGACAGTGGTGCTTTAGTTTACATATATTCAATTATAATAAACGTTAAAGTGAATAAACGTGGCAACATTTGTTTTTTTCTCTTTATTAAAAACTAACTCATAAACGTTACAAATATGGTGAAAATGAACTTTACCATTTTATTAAGCAATCCATGAAGCCACAAGATAAGCGTTACGTCGAATGTCCGCGACAGAGCTGTCAGACGCAGGTTATATTACGGCAGTGTCTGAAATCCTTCACTCTTTTCATTCACTTCTAGTTCATCCTAAAATTAAAGAAATTCATTTTAAGATTGTATATGATATCTATCCATCTGGAGAGTTTCTAAGGATTAGATTTAATCTTGAAACGATACATTGTAATTTTTTTGTAATGTTATTTTGTAAATACAGAACATATTTTCTTTAATTGCAAATATTCTAGTGCATTCTGGGAAAAATTTCAATAATGGTTAAAGGAGAAAAAGGTGGTTGAAGTGAGTCTTTCTTTTATGGAAATTATGAAGATGGTCAAAAATGTTTTTTGATTAACAATTTACTTTTGCTAGCAAAAGATTTTATTCACAAATGTAGGTTTTTTTTAAATCACACCCGTTTGTTGTATTTAAAAATGATTTAAGACAATATATAAAATCTCTGACAAAAACAAAGATTAAAAAAGCTAGAATCCTATTAGATTTATTTGATAAATATAATTTATGATGATATGTTCCCCTTTGTATGATCTATATTTCATAATATGGTGTTTATTTAATGTGCTTAATTTTTCATTCATTTTTATATTTTTATGTCTGTTTATTTTATTTTTATTTTATTTTTTTAATTGTGCTGTTGTCTTATTCTTCTGTGCCAATGTCCCTAAAAACAACTTAAATTGTTTCATTTATATTGTATGCCATTTTGTTATGTAACTCTGTGATATTTTGTTATGTTCCAATAAAAATAAGAAAATCCTTCACTTCTTCCCCATATATCGACCTTCCTCAAATGTCATTTGCTACATAGGGAAAAGTGAAGGAGTGAGCGGTTTCAGACACTGCATGAGATCGTCATTGTGAGGAATGACTTCATTTGAATGTTATAGAACACTTAAACAGAAGAACTTCCTCTTTCTTTTTATTAACGCTACACAAACGTTTGAACAAAATACAACCAACAGAACATTTATATCCAGGGCTTGACACATGTCCCACGTGTTCACACTTGACTTCTTTTTTGACATGAATAAGTTGACAATGGCGCTTTTTTAGTAAAAAAAAAAAACGCTGATCGCGTTTGATTACAAACAGCAGCCGAACGCCATGACTTCGGAGGCAGCCCAGAGAAACAGATGTAGTTAGAGTAACGGAAGTCTATTTGAATTACAAACAGAGTTCGTCTTGCAATAACTAATCACATATTTAAAAACTTCAATACTAATTTCTCGCTAGAAATGCAATCAGAAGTTGTTGAAAGTGAAAATTAAACTTACATTTATACAAAATTATGCTCCAACGGGCGTTTCGGCCGCCATTTTATTTTTTCGAGTTTGAGCCTTCTCGACCAATCACGTTCCTCGAATGTTGTTATGGAAACGACAGGTCTCTGTCATTGGTTAGCTGTGAAAAAGGAGCTTGAAGTAGGGCTTTTTTTGCCGGCGCAAAAAATGACGGCGCTGGGGTTTGAAAAAGCGCTCAGGACGTTTTTGAAAACACGGTTTACTCCACAGGATTATAATGTTAAACAGACGCTAGCATCTTCAAAAAAGAAGGCAAGTCTGAACACGGCCTTAACACCCGCCAGATTGATTATTTCAGGTTTTATTTCAATGTAAGAATGAAACTACTATGATAACGACAGAAGATAAATAATTGTTAATTTTAGAAAGTTTTTTTTTTTTACTGAAATGAGACAACCTCGATGACGTATGCGTTCGTCAAATGGACCTCCGGAGGACGCAGCTGCTATTGGGAAGAAAGGTCAAGTACAACGAGTACAGTATTGTGGACCTTTATTTTAAATCAAGTATTTTTGCTCTAATCAAGTAATTCAATGTCAACTTTAATCATATGAAATGTAACCTAATTTTCCCAACAGCAAAATTGTGGCCAGTGAAAACGCGGAGTGGCTAGTAACTTTTGAAAACCACTAGCCACCGTGGCCGGTGAGCAAAAAAAGGTCATGTCAAGCCCTGATTATAACCCAATCAAAATGTTTGACGAATATCTTTAAGAATGAATACCTGTATGTGTCAAATAAAAATATTAATATGAATAAAAATGTATAAATTAATCAATAAAAAGTAATGAATTCAAATACAAATGAAAGTGCTTCTAGACCAGTGTTGGCATCTTGCGAAGTGGTCTATAGATTCAAGCGTTACTGTAGCTCAAAAGTGTGTTAGCAGCACAAAACCCCCGTAAACACACATACTGATCAAATGTACAGTCACTGTGGATAAAAGCCTCTGCCAAACGCATGCGAGATTCTATATTTAACTCGATCCGCAAGTTAATTTGTTAATACAGAAAACACAGAAAGCTCTCATCTCTGAAAACACACTGTGTGTGTGTGTGTGTGTGTGTGTGTGTGTGTGTGTGTGTGTGTGTGCGCGTGTGTGTGAGATGTATTGAGATGGATGGATCACAGGTGTGTGATGTAGTCGCTCTGTGGGACGTGACTGAAGCAGGTCTCTGTGGCTTTCATTTCTCAGTGTAAAATTGTAACGAGTTTAATCTGAGCCGTCCGACACCGCCCCGCGCCGCTTTAATTGCAGTGCTTTAGTAATCAGCTGCTAATGGCCCAAATCCTATTATAACAGAGGAGGAGCAAAGAGCGACCTGCTGCTCACTACACACACACACTACCACACCTGAGAGACAGACAGCACATCAGACAGGTTGAGAGTGAGACAGATGTTATGTTGAGTTTGTTGTACCGTTATAAATGAGCTCGGAGAAGTTGATGCTGAGATTCTGTTTGATTTTGCGGACCTCCCGGTCCATGGTAAAGGTCTCAATGTCCAGGTGAGCGTGATGCAGGATTGTTCCTCCGGGCGTCTCATAGATACCTGACGGGGAGAGCAGAATAAATGAACCCTTCACTGACAGATCACACAGAGGGAAACTCACCGGATTATGAGCCACAGCAGCTCTTTACACTCCTGAAGCCAACCCGTCTAGTTCTTTGACCGAAAAACCTGAATCGGACTCCTCATTTTGCTGACAGACACACTGACACAACAATAATCTTCTGTCAGGGTCACTGCAGCCTGCAATTTACACCCTTCACACGTGTGACATGAACACATGAAGGGTCACAGACAACCAAAGGTTTCATGACGAAGAGTTGAGAACAGACCAAAAGAATCCTGAATCATATCAGTCATAAACATCAGAGTGGCTCTTCTTAAACTGCTAAAATCACACGCATTCACATCAATCATATATTCACACAACACACACACAATGAAAACACACACACTGAGAGACACACACATGTACACACACGCACACACAATGAAGACACACACACTCAATGAAAAAACACAAACAAACACACAATCACACAATCACACTCACACACACTGAGAGAGACACACACACAGCACACCACACAGCCAAACAACCCATAAAACACACACACACACACACACACACGCACACACACACACACAATGAAAACACACACACATCAATGAAAACAACAAACACAACACACTCACACAAACACACATGAGAGAGACAACACACACGGACACAACAATGAAGACATACACAACACACACACACACACACACAATGAAAACACACACACTGTGAGACACACGCACACACACGCACACACACACACACAATGAAAACACACACACTCAATGAAAAAACAAACCAACACACAATCACACAAACACACACACTGAGAGAACACACACACACACACACACACACAATGAAAACACACACACTGTGAGACACACGCACACACACGCACACACACACACACAATGAAAACACACACACTCAATGAAAAAACAAACAAACACACAATCACACAAACACACACACTGAGAGAGACACACACGGACACACACAATGAAGACATACACACACACACGCACACACAATGAAAACACACACACTCAATGAAAACACACACACTGTGAGACACACACACACACACACACACAATGAAAACACACAAACACACAATGACAACACACAAACACACACACAATGAAAACACACGCTCAATGAAAACACACACTCGCAATGAAAACACACAAACTTACACACAATTAAAAAAACAGCAACGATTTCTTCCAGAAAATCTACAGAAGATGTTTGGTGTAAAACAATCTCCGTCTCCTCAGGGCAGAACTCGGTCCAAACGCCTAAATGGTCAAAGCTCATGCCCTAAACACGGCTTAGCAAATCATTCATCTCTTAAATCCTGAAAAGTGGCAATCTGACCCATGAAGAGTCTGTGGGCTTTACTGGAGGAGATTTAAAGACTCAAGCCCTCTGATAAAACTCATCTTCAGCTTCACAATCTCAAGAGATGAAAGTAAAGCAGCTTAGATTATGAAGACAAAAGATCCGTCATTTACATTCACTCACCTTTAAACAGTTCAGATGTGTGTGTGTGTGTGTGCGTGCGTGTGTGTGTGTGTGTGTGTGTGTGCGTGTGTGTGTGTGTGTGTGTGTGTGTGTGTGTGTGTGTGTGTGGATTATCATTAGCATTCCACACTGTTGTCCGTGCAGAAGCGTCTCAGGTAGAGGAGCGCAGCGTTAATGCCAGTTTAACACGTCAAAGACAAACACACACTTCATTAACTAATGCAAATTTGTTTTTTAAATACTAATACTACCTTCTTGTCTGTTTTCGTCGTTCTTCCTGTAAAGCTGCTTTGAAACAATGCAACATTGTAAAATGCGCTATATAAATAAAATTGAATTGAATAAACACTGTCATCTGATTTAAAGATCTTAAAGTGATAGTTGACCCCAAAATGAGAATTCTTTCATCATCTACTCATCCTCACATAATGCCAAACCTGTACGAGTTTCTTTCTTCTTCACAACACAAAAGAAGATATTTTGAAGAATGTTGATAATCAAACAACACTGAACCCCATTGACTTCCATTGTATGAACACAAAACCACTAAGACGTTTCTCAAAATATCTTCTTGTGTGTTCCACTGAGGAAAGACTTACAACCACATGAGAGAGAATAAATGATGTTTTCGAGTGTTGGGTGAACTTCCCCTTTAATAAACCAAATGAGCGGATACAGTTCTGATGTCTATAAGATGTTCAAAAAAGAACATAATAGATATTTTATGTATTCCACAAGACAATTCAATGATTTCACCCCTTTGGGTCTTATTATGATGTGTTGTTTTTCCATATTTTTGTGTGTTTACTTTTATTTTTTCTATCGTTATTCTATGTGTAAACTTAAGAGCACAACTGTATGTACAAAGAAATATTAGGCACTACAGGTAAAATGACTAATTGATGTATTAATTGACAGATTGTATTATCGGTCAACAATGCCAGAACATGCATTTATTATTTTTTATTAAGGTAACAATCTGCAGAATGTTCAAAAACGATCAAATTAAAAAGACTAATAAATCATACATATTTTTTAAAAGACACTTGTTTCATTCAATAATCTGTTAAAGTGCAGACATGAATTAAATAACTAACAAATCTTAGAAATAAACAGCAACGGAGGGATGAAATGCTGAAATAATGTAAATCTGCTCTCACACATGTTCAGAACGGCCGGCAGTTTTGCGATGCGTTTTTTGTTGTTGTGTCAAACACCTGTCAACAAGCATTTCAAACCACTGCATCCGTGACGTGAGAATAAACCGCACGCACGCACACACAGAACCTGAGTTGACTTCATTCTGTTAGACCGTGTCAAATAAACACAGGCTGTCAGAGGCCGAGAACGCTGTGTCTTTATTGAATGTCCTAAACGTTGACTTCCAAATTCTCCTCAGAAGTCTGATCTGCTGTGAACCGTCGGGCTAAAAAAACAGCGTTCCGTATTTTCCAATTCCTACCTGCCACTCCGCTGTGAAGTCGGAGACGGTAAGAAAAGTCTATTTGCCAATCACAGCGTTGTGGGGGGCAACCTGTCACAGCTCAGAGCGCCGGAGAAAACAGGGTCCCGAACCCGAGCCGAGACCCGCCGAGAGATACTTTTAAAGCACAACTGAAATAGGAAGACGTTGAATTTGTGACACGTGCAGCATTTGAAAGGGCGTGAGCTGTTTCTGTTGAGAAAATGTTTGAAAGGAGGTTCAAAAAATCTGTAAAAAATTGAAACTTGTAAACTGGAGAAACAGAAATATACCATACATTTTGTTTCTTGTAAAATTAAACGATATAAGAATATATATTAAATAGTTTTTCTTGTAAATTTGCGGTCTTTACTGTAATTTTACGCCTTTTGATCGTATTTTAAAAATCTGTAAAATTCCGTTTTTTTACATTTTACGTGGAAAATCTGTAAAAAGATAACAGAAAAGTTCTGTAAAATAAGGTGTTTTTTTACAGTGTGGATTCACAAACTGTAAATTCTCACCAGACATCCAGACAGACATTTCAAACTTTATCACCATCGTTAAATGTTAAATAAAGCTGACAATAACCGCTTCCAAACACTCCGCCCCTCGTCTGCCATTGGTCAGATAAACAGATCAGATAAAGCTTTGTGTATAATTGACATCTCTCACCTCTTGACTTCATTCCGATGAATCGATTCTCCACAATGTCAATTCGGCCCACGCCATGTTTGGCACTGGGACACAAGAGAACACGTCGTTAATAAACAAATCAAACACGAAACATTCATCCATCACAGCAAAGATCTTCAGAGCGGGTTGTGCTCACCCGATCTCATTGAGGTAACTAAAGATCTCCAGCGAGGTGTGTTTGGATCTTCCTTCTTTGACATGTGTCACTTTGACCGGCACGCCTATAAATTGAAACATACGTTTACTTCAGAAAGAGTTAAATTAAAATGGAAATTAAATGATGCATAATTTCAGGTTTTAGGTCATAATTATAAAACTGCAAATAAAAGTGAATCAGGTCCATAATAAAAGAAAGATGCACGGATAAATTCATTTATAATCTAAAATCAAAATGTTTGATGAGAATCTCCAAAACAGATTTTGACTAAAGCACCTCACTAATACGTAGACAGATTTTTTTGCTCTGTTTTTGGGTCCGCTGCATATCTAACATTAAAGAAGTCGGATAAAATCTTCTGCTCTGCTGTCCGCGTAAATATATTTAAGTCTCATAAATAAATCAGTGTCAATAGTCGACTTATTCCGAGCGTGAAATGAGGAGCTCAGAGGTCAGAGGTGGAGGATGTGAATGGATCGGGCGGAGGGGGAGATTGTGGGGTTAGAAGAAAGAAAAGGCCAGAGAGACTTTTGAAGGGGAAAGAAAAGACTCAGATGGGCGTCTCTATCCACACACGGGTCTCATTAGCATTTAGCATGCTCACAGTTGCCAATCATCACACGAACGCCCGCTTCCCTGTCGCCCATTCATACTGTTACATGTAAAGCTATGACGTGTGAAAGTCCTTCAGAGTGATGTGAAAATGCAAAAATGCAAATAAAAAAAGTATTATGTATCACCTAACCCTATTCACGCAAGCTTTGTGTGAGAAAAAGAGAGAAATCTTTCTCTCGACTGCAACTCACAAATCAGACATTTTACTTGACACCGCATGATTTTTCAATCCCGTCTAAAGGAAAATGTTCAGGTGTTGCTCATTTGTTTCTCAGGAGATTTAATTGTGTTTCATTTAAGTATCACCTTTGCTCAGAAGAAATAAACAAGAAACAAATAAGATCAAGTGTAAATGAATGTAGAGTTTGTCGAGGTCAAATAATCTGGATTTGAGTAAATTTGAGAGTTCATATTGAGATCTTCAATAATATTGACTTTTGATCGTAGACATGACAAATCTGAGCTCAGTTTTATATATTTGTTGACATCTCTTCTCAAACTCTAATGACAGACATGCAGAAGAGACTTTTAGACTGATTTTTCTTTAACTCTTTCCCCTCCATTGACGAGTTATCTCGTCATTTAAAATCCAACGGTTCACCGCCAAAGACAAGTCGAAATCGGTGTTTGTACTGTTGTTCTGCAGGTGACGCTGCTACACATCTGTGGAAAGAAGGTATATATTTGATCTGTTTTTAATAATAATTTTAATCGAATCTGGGCGGAGTCTTTGAGAAAAAAAAGCTAATTATCTCAGCTGTTTAATCAAAATGATGCATTTCTGAAGAAACCTACTCACATTTAAGAGGTGATAAAAAAGGAACAAATGAAGATAGAAGAATACGGTTTATTTTGTTTAAAAGCAGAGACTCTGTTCTTTCCTTTGATGTATTATTCCTCCATATATTCATTACAGAAAATGTACTGTGAGCCCTCACATTTTAGTGAAAATGTTAAAAAATGCTGCCACTGAGTGGCAACTTTTTTTAAAAAGCCTAGCGGGGAAAAAGTAAACATGGATGGATTCTGAGAATATCTCGAGCTCTAATGGGATCTAACGGATCTAATAAATGACAGCGT
Organism: Triplophysa rosa; assembly: GCF_024868665.1. NCBI lineage: Eukaryota > Metazoa > Chordata > Actinopteri > Cypriniformes > Nemacheilidae > Triplophysa > Triplophysa rosa. The sequence continues at coordinate 35,248,725 of NC_079891.1, read as the reverse complement.
GACACTGTGATGTGGGTTTATTTAAGACTTTAAACTATTGATGTCGTACAAAAATGTCTAAGACGAGCATTTGGACTGACACGAAAGCGAGTAAATAATGGCAGAATATTCATATCTGGGTGAACTATTCCTCTGACAAATATTTTGGGTGAACTATTCCTCTGACAAATATAAAGGGTTTTTGTCAGACCGTTCGTTCCCATATCCAAAGACCCAGGGCCACAGGACACCCAAAAGAGCAGAAGCCCTATCAGCCAACAAAGCCCCGGCGCCCTTCAGATAGTTAATAATTAGATTAAAAGTTCAACTAAATGAAACACCGCGTGAACACCGACTCTCTCTTCTTCACATTTCTCTCTCTCAACGTGTCTCGGTCTATCCGCGTGGAGCGCATTCACTCATTCTGTCCCTTCTTTGCCTTAGAAAAGCAACAATGGCACAGAAGACACAGTTGTAGGAAAAATTACTGCTTTACATTTTTCCTCTCGCCCTCTCGTTCGCCTTTTGAGGAGGGTTCAGGAGAGCCTGGTTAAAATGACAAGAGGGAAAAGGTTTAAATTCTTTTTTTATCAATGAGAAACTTCTGTGAACGTGTAGAGAGAAAAGAGGGGACAGAATAAAAAGATGGAGCAGTTCTTTACAGGAAGGGGGCCTGACGGGGGGGTCTATTGTGAGAATGGCTAAACCAGCTTTTCTCATGCACACTACATAGTCGTGTTCAAATATCTATGAATACTGATGGCCCATCAAACAGGATCATAGCGCACAATAACAACGCTGTCTGATAGAATCACATTACCCACACAACCATTGAAATTCTAATGCTTGAAATATGGGAAACATTCTTGAAGGATCAAACCAAAGACAACTTTAAAACTTTAACAATCATTCCCGGGTTAGATGCTGGAAGAGAGTGTGTGTGTGTGTGTGTGTGTGTGTGTGTGTGTGTGTGTGTGTGTGTGTGTAACGGATCAGATGGATGTGATAATCATCAACAGTGTGAATAAATCTGGCTGTGATGTAACACTTCCCAAAATATGGAAAACTGTGGATTGCTGGATATAACACATAATGCATAATAGTTTACGTTTGTCATATCTAACAGTCTCTCTGTAAAGGACATGAGATTTCTTTATTTGTTCAAATGTATTTAGGGACAGAAATAGGGGACTTTAACTAACTCACTCAACACATTAATGCATCATCACGAGGACTTTACATGTCATGGCTTTATACTGAGTGAACATCTTCTATTCCCCAAAACCTCACAAAAAACGTTTAGTATCTTGATATGTGCAATAAAATAGCTTAGTTTGTTTATTTGTTAGTTTGTTCATTTAGCTATTTGAATCATGTTGACAGCAGGGATGTGCTCATAATGAATACCTGAATACACTAAATCAGTAGTTCTCAAACTGGGGGGGCCCCAAGATGGATCCGGGGGTCACAGATTTTGTCGCATTTTTGAAATATAGAAATGTATCATACATTTTATGTAATCTAACATTAGAAAAATAAGCCGACCAACCAAAAGAATTGATGTTTCAGCATTGTATCCCTGAACATTTAATTAAATGTTTAATTAAAATTTGAAGTATAAGATCATCAAGTCTTTATTTGGGGGGACACAAAGCGATGCAACCAACACAAAGGGGGCCTTCCAACTAAAATGTTTGAGAACCACTGCACTAAATGCATTATCAGGACATTAAAAACTCATGATGTAGGTCAATCCAGTACACACACGCGCATGCACACATACATGTAGTCACTCACTCACGCACGCACACACCAACCTTTGTTGAAGTCAATCTCCAGCAGGTCTGGCTCATTGGGTGAATCTTCTGGGCTCTTGGTCATTTGATACAGATCTGAAGGCGGATGATTCTGACAAACATCACAATAAAACAATGTTTTGTACTCGGAGAACAGATTGTATTAACACATATGACATTAGAACAAGTGAATGTCTCAGATGCTACACACACACACACTCATGTTAGATTTCTATACGTTGTGGGGACTTTCCATAGGCGTAATGATTTTTATACTGGACAAACTGTATACTCTGTTGCCTTCCCCTAACCCAACACCCAAAACCTAACCACCATTTAGTATGTTTAATAATCCATTTGAATTGTGGGGACCGTCCATCGACTTGTACTATCATTATGGGGACATTTGGACCCTACAATGTACAAAAACAAGTACACACACACACGTAGACGAGTAACCTTCGAAAAGCATCAAGCTTCTAAATAAAACAACAACAATCAATGAACTAGTTTACTACTCTGTTAAGCTTCATGTTTAATCTGCTTTCCTTCATAGCGCGAGAGAGAGAGAGACAGAGATTTGTTTACACTGTTGTGTCTATATAAAAACGTATATACCTTTTATTTTCATCTTTTCTTTTAACCTGTATTTGAGTAAAAATGTTTGTTTAATGTTTCTTTGCTTCGGAAATGTAAAACCAATAAAGCTTTTTTGCATCTTGACGGCTCACACCCTCCGAGAAATAATACTCAACACGTTAACAAACACACAAACATAAAACGGCTCAATATACAAATGAGGAGATGTGACAGCATAAATTAAAAAAAACACTTTAAAGTCAAAATTCTCAAACCCAAAACGGCAAAAACACATCTGACTAGTCACAGACAACAGAGGAGAATAATGCAAAAGTCATCACACAGGACAGGAGTGACATGTACTTCTGCTTGGTGAAGTCGGTCAGTTCGTTCTGCCTGCGGCACGTCTGTGTGTGTGTGTTTTAAGAGGGACGAGGGGGGGTTGTCAGTCAGATGGCCGGACCCCTGCCAATTACCTGAGATTACAGTTAGATGACAGTCCGTGCGTCCTGAGCTGAGACAAATTGCAGGGGAACTATGCAAAATAACCACCGGGTGCATTTAAATGGAAAGCTTTACCAGACAAACATCATCATCTGATAACTAATCTCCCTGGCTCTTTACCGCCGCGTCGCTTTAACTAAACGCCATCACAACACATTCCCTATTTTCTGCTTCACTTCGATCCGTCCCGGTCTAAAACTACCAGACGTGTGCCGAAATGGCACTAAAAGCCATTTGAACATCTGTCTCGAAGGATGAAATTAACGGTTAGAAATCGGACGCGCGGCGAAACGGTGTTTCTTCAGCAAGTCGGAATGCGTTGAAGTGTCGTATCAAGAACTCAAAACGTGTCCGTTAAAAGCGCGAGGGATTTGGAGATCGTTGATATTCGAGCGGAATCGTGCTTAGATTTCTGATCAGAGCGACAAAAGATTTGACAATCAGGTGAAGTTGGACTCTTCATCTCGGTTGCCCCGGGACCGGCGTTGATATAATGTGATGGGATCGATGAATTTCAATTCTAACCCCCCGCTGGTGGATCTGATCTTACCCCGTAACCCTGAAAGAGAAGCAAAGGTAGAAATAATCCACACACACAGAGAGAGAGAGAGAGAGAGAGAGAGAGAGCATTGGTGGCAAGTGGCCCGTGAACGGCACCATCATGTCGCCGGTACGCAGCGAGATGTGGCTTTATTCACCTCTCTGTATATTGTTGTCCTGCGAGGCAGATGAGCAGCCATGCTGAAAGCCACACGCTGCATGAACGTAGAGCAAGTAAATCTCTCTCTTTCCACACGTTAGCTGCCTCATTTGCTTTCAATCAGAGCCCAGAGCCGGAGGAGGAGGATGAAGAAAGAAGATGTCAGATAGTGGAAAGAATGAAGTGAGGAGATGAAGTAACAGAGCGATTCCTGACCACTGGATTGGAAGTGACACTTAAATCACCGTCTCCTGGAACTGAAGCGCTAACTTGTTGGTAAATTGAAAAGAGAAAAATAGGAATCTGTAAACACGAGAGGATCCTTTGGTTTTCAAGTCCACGACGAATGTTTGAATTCCAACTCTTTCAAATAATTCAAGACCGAAACTACAAACTAATTAACTATAGGCATGTGACGATAACAAGAAAGAGATGACATAAAAATGGGCGGTATGCCGGGAGAGTTTATCGCGGTATGTTGTGGTATCGCGGTTTCCGGTGCTTCAAAAGGTTCTTTAATGCCGTAAAAGAACCTTTAACATCTTAAGAACCTTTCTGTTTCACAAAAGGTTCTTTGTGGCGAAACAAAGTTTTTTCAGATTATAAGAAAGTAAGAAAGAGATGGTTCTTTAAGGAACCTTTGATTGAATTCTTCTTTGTGGAACCAATAAAATGGTTCTTCCATGGCATCGCTGTGAACGACCTTTTAAGAATCTTTATTTTTAAGCTTCCGTAATAAAACTCGACATCAAGTTTGGCAGCTCGCGAAAGAACTAAAAAAAACCTTGGATATTTAAATAATCAAAACAAATGTAAACCGTTTCAACCCGATAAAAAAAACAATCCTAAAGAACATTTTCAACCAATGTATAGTCGTGTTTTAATCAATTTGATCAATTGTAAAATCTTTGTTTTTTATACATATCGTGTTGAGGGTCATTTCTTCATTTGCGTCAGAAGTTCTACAACATCGATGTTAAAGAAGCGAATGTGTGTTTTGTGCATGACATCAATACGGTGCGTTATTGAATATCTTACGTGTATAAACGCACACTTTAATGAGCATTCAAGCAACACACCCACAGGACACGCATCCGTCCTAGAAACAATCGGACAGATTTCTGTGTCATCGCCCTTCAGGCAGAAAGCCGCTCATCTTCTCAAAGCCTCGGCCTCTCCAAAGATTCCTGTGTGTTTACCAAACAACCCTTTCACATCTCTGCCTCTGGACAGAACTACACCAATAATCAAGCACAGAACAGCAAACCACGTTCGACTCACACAATTTAAACAAATAAAACGGCAAAGATAGACGAGAACAGACAAGACGAGGTGAGAAAGCTAAAGGATCAAATCTGATAAGGATTGAGAGACGTCAGACTGAGGGAAGGCAGTCATTCTAAAGGTGACATAAGAAGCTCATCGTCTCTCTCCAGTCCACAGAAATGAAAGGACACAGTGAACGTGACGGACTCTTTTGTATGAGACTGTTAACTGTAACATGACAGCGTCACGGTGAACCGGCTCCCCTCCCACGTCGAAGCCCGGGGCCAACAATGCTCTCGGCCGAAGAGCCGGGCACCCCGGAGGCCCAGCTGGATCGCACTCGCACCATCTCGCTCCCATGAAATCCGAAATTACCCCGAACCGCTTCGGTGACAGTTCAGCGTTTGCGTGTCCTCTGCTCTTCCACAAGAGACCATGAAACCAGAGATGAAAGAGATGGGCGGCTGTGTCTCAGGGGCCGAGGGTGCTGACCCGAGAGAAAGAGGTCACATGAACCGTTCAGGATTTTCATTCGGGAGTTATTAACGTTATTAATGGACTTGGGACTTTTATGATGCGTGCACACTCGTGCACTACTTTCTTAAGAAATAATGTAACGCCACAGTGAAATGCAGTGACCACGCACTTTTTCTAACCAAACAAACTAAGGACCTTTTTCTGATACCCACATGAAATATGCAAGTCTCCGCTCCGAATTCTGCGTGAAATACCTTGATGTCAGTATAGTAAATTGACAGACCCATGAGCAAAGAATTTCAGAAATACGACATGCAGGCAAGCGCGTAGACTGCACGAGTGGCATTGTGATAGACGTGGAAAGGTTGAACATCATGCTGTCGAGATCTTAAAAAAAAGTTATTTAAAATCAAAGAAATATGTTTTTAACAGCATTAAAGATAAGTACAGAAGATTGCGAGCAAACAGGTGGTCTCTTACCTTCGGATTCTCCAGAATTCCAGACTCATAGCTGTTGATAAAACACACTTCATACTTTAGTCTTACGTGCAGACCGGCAGGTGAAGATTGCAGAATTGATGGTTTTGTGGATGTGCTGTAGTGCGGTCGTCCTCACCTGATGTGCATGAGATTTGCATCCATGCTCCACGGAGCCTTCGGCGTGACTGGCACAGGAATGCCGTGTTTCTGAGAGAAGTAAACAAAACCAAAGGTTTAAAGTCAATGCTTTATTAAGATTTGATCAACATTTCAAATGAATAGTTAACTCGTGAAAACTAGAAATAACCCCGATGTAACATTGGGATTTATGCTTTGACTAAATAAATCTAAACTGTGTTACTTTTGATCGTGTTCAGTGTTTCATCCTCTGTGTAAAATTTGCGCAAATTTTTCTGCATTTTTAAATAAACAATCAAACATTTAGTTTGATTAAAAATCTATTTATATCATAAAGACTGTTGGCTGGTCCCCACAATGCAGGTGGTTAGGATTTCTGCCACCCTTGTGGAGACATATGAAGAGTTTGGTTCCAAAATGAGATCACAAAAATCCTGTTTTTTATTATGTTATCATGTTTTTATTGTTTTAGTCAGCTGTATTTTTATTGTTATTATGGCTTATATCAAAACAAACCAACTGCAGTTTGATTTATATTCAATGTAATGCACAATAAAAAAATGGACATGATTTTTGAACGATTTTTAAAAACGGAGTTATCTCATTTTGGAACCAAACTCTCAATATTTTAAATGACATAAAAATATATGCGACCTCATGTCTGGAGTGAAACTCAAAACATTAAGTGTATTCATTTTTTTTCTCATTTCTCTTTATTTTACTTTTGCAAAGTCTTCTGATTATACAAATCTTAATTTTCTAAGTCGTAATTTTTTTATTTATGTTTTAAATATTATTTAAAAATATTGTTTTTTGGTTATTCCTAAATTAAATAATTTTAGTGAACCACGCATTTCACTATATAGCCTATCATATTGTTCATAGTCTTTATAGTACATGACAAAAACACTGAGCAATAAAACATCTAAGCTGGATGAATCGAGCTCAGATGTTCATTGGCTTGTGACGAGCGCCCTCTGCTGGTCAACAGCCATTAACATTTCATTAGATTCAAAGGAGAGGCAAAGTTTGGAAAAAATAATTAAATAAAAATAATATTGCTGAGAATCCAGTTGCTAATAAAGCCACAGACAGACACACGTTTAACTAAGAGCATAAAGTCTGGTCCGCTTTCTCTTGACATGCTTTCTGGTGATGGGTTTGATTTGCATAAAACCAGAATAACAGAAACTAAGTGAAGAACGCATAAAAAATCCAGACAACCCAGTTAAACGACCCAAAATGTGCGACGACTGTGATCTAAACTTAAGACATTTGTACTCAGAACTCATGATTATTGACTGCCACACCTCGGCATACTCCATCAGATCCTTTCTGCCACGGAAACGGTTGTAGAATTCTGGAATCCTCCACGGGGCGATGATCTGAGGGTTAAAAGAGACAAAAAATGAGAAACTTCTACAGTAAATATGAACTGATGAACCCTGAAAAACACAACTTACCTTCACTTCAGGGTACAAAGCGTAACATGTCAGTTCAAATCGAATCTGATCATTTCCCTGGTAAAACAAAAAAAAAGATTGTTATTGTTTTCTCATGTATGAGTTATTTCATAAAACTACATGGGCTTCATAAAATTACAATTTTTGAGGAGAAATTGAAACAAATACGGGTGTTTCTGCAACTATGGGCAGTGAAATTTTCGATTTATGTCAAAATTTGTCATATGACACCTTAATAAATATAGTCACAGTGTCATTACACACCTTGACAAAAAATATAATTCATGTGATTTTATATAAAATGATGAAGCATTTATAGGTCCAAACGTCATTTTTGTTCATGTCCCACAACTCTGGTCACACAGTTAAAATACTTGAAATAAGTTAAGCAATTTGACATTATTTCAAAAGTAATTGTTTAATATACATATTAATTCACAGCATCTTAAATTTTTTGTATTAGTTACTGATCATTGTTAAGATTTTTTCAAGTAAATGTGCCTGTCCCACACTTTTGAGTCCTCACCGCAACGCTGAAAAACGGCTTTTATTATGACATTTTATCAAAGACAAACGTCAGTATTTATTGTGTGTCCTTCCTATACAGATTAGTAATTCTGAAAGAACTACATTTTAAAAATAAATGTATATGACTGATTAATTCATGTATATTAAGATGCTAAGAGTCAAAACTAATGCAGTAGACCTTGCTAGCTGCCAGTTAGCGGCAATATTAGCAAAAATGTCATTTCTGCAACACGTCTTTACCGCAGCACATTTTCAATGTTAACAGTATATTAAATTACAAATACTCAAATCTTAATGACTCCATGCAATTTTGTTGACCGTTTTATATGTATTACAGATAAAAATTGGTAGAGTCAAAAGTGCCTGTAGTTGCAGAAACACCCATTATATCACAGACAGTATCTGATGCTTTAAGTAACCCTCAGTCAAATCTCAAGGCAACTGCTGCCATCTAGTGGTCAAAGTTGAACCAACAGAGCCATTAGCCTATGCATGACTCGTCTTTCTTCTGCTCATGTTGAAAGTAATGACACTTTAAGCAGGTTATAACATCCATCATGTCTGCACCTTTCCAGTGGCCCCGTGGGAAACGTACTGAGCCTCCTCCTGTCGGGCGATCTGAACCTGTCGTCGGGCGATGCACGGCCGGGCGATAGATGTGCCCAGCAGGTAGCGGTCCTCATATATGGCGTTGGCCTGCACAGACGGCCAGATGAACTCCTCGACAAATTCAGAACGCAGGTCCTCAATATAAACCTGAAACACACAGAAACATGTCAAATAATGCATTCAACGTGTGTCAGTCAACGATCGGGGTTTGTTGGCGGTCACCTTCTTGGCACCAAGTTTCTCGGCTTTCTTGCGGGCAGCATCAAAGTCCTCGTCCTGTCCGATGTTGGCCTGCAACGTAAAATAAGCGATTTGTGCAAAAGATTGTCAAACAAGACGAAAGACGATTGTGTAGCTGATGGCTTTCTGCATGTTTTATTTACTAAGAGATCATGACATTCCTTTGTTAGTTTTTTTTTAAATTTGTGTTTAGTCATTTAATTCTATTTATCGCTAACTAAAGTGTTGACTATAGTCCCAAAAAATAAATAAACAAGCACTCGACTCAACAATGGTTCATGCAATTTCTTAACACACACACACACACACCTATTCTACACTAAACACACAGAGTAAATCTGTCACTGATAAAACTCCCCCTTTCGAGTTAAACAGCACACATGAACACAAACAAGGACCAGACTACTAATCAGTTTATTACATAACAAACTTTTCACATTTTGCCAGATTTAAGAGGTCTCACACACACACACACACACGCACACACACACACACGCACACACACACGTCGTGCATGTCCATGAATAAACTTTGTTCGTCCACCCTGGTACACGTTAGATAATCAAACACACAGACAACTGACAAACTTCACACAAACACACACTTACACCGGATGCGGCGCGGCGCGACAAGAGAACGCATTAGAACCCATTATAATTTAACATTTGTTCACACCGGACGTGGCGCGGCACGGCGCGACAATCCCATTAGAAAAAACGTGCCGCGGTGTAGACACGGTGTTACACGCCTCTGAAGTGTTTGTCATGTCTCAGCTCGACAGCATGTGTTGAGTCACATTCACAAATACTGATTTATTTATATAACAGTCCTAGATAGAGGAGCAAAATCTGGATAGTATGCAAACGGTACAATCACCAGATAATCAGTAAAATATCTTTTTAATATACTGTTTAGTCTAACAAAATGCTTTGTTATGATGCCATGTGTGTAGTCCTACACTGTTCTCGCGTGGAACTTATCGCCGATTTCTTTGGCCAAGGCCCGCCCAAAAGGCCACATGACTGACAGGTAAAGCAACCAATCACGTTCCGTTTAGAGGCGTGGAAAGTCACCGCAGTAACAGACCGGTGTACATTGACGAACGTGTCAAAAGTGAACTGCAAGAAAATGAAGTTTATGCCGTGAACCTCGCATACTTTTCGTGATGAATTCTTATAGCAACCGTTGTAAACACGACAGCTTACTTAGATCAGACGGCTTCGTGTTGTTTCCAGGCGGACCGTTAAAGAACGCGACACGCACGTCTCCCGGAAATTCGGTAAACTTCAACCAATCAGCTGACGACTTCGAACTCGCTGAAGTGTTTCCAGAAAAGTCTGCCTTTTAGCCAACGGTCCGTGTAATATGTGGGAATTTATGGTGTACAATTAACTACAGATTGTGGAGGATGAATGTTGTTATTGTCTTTTTGTTGTTAATCATAAATCATAATAAAGGATTGAAAAAGAAAGAAAGAAAAAACGGTCCGTGGGCGTGACGTCTGAGGCTGAGACTACTACAGTGTTGAATTATTGCTTTTGAATAAATTAAACAAGACGTCTACCTGCTTACTGTCATGGTTCTGCCCCACCTTGTCTTGCTTCTCTTGACCTAGTGGCAGAACCATGATAGAACCTCTTGTTTTATGTGGAGAGTGACGTTTTGTCCCTGTTGGTCTTCCACTCTCCGGTGTGGCGTCTCTGTTCCCGCCCTTTCGTCTCCTCGTTATTGTTTGTTAATAATTAGTTCATGCCCCGCACCTGCTTCCTCTTGATTTGTCCCCTTTATTATGCCCTTGTGTCTTCTGTCTCGTGCTGGTTCATTGTTCTGTTGCGTCGTGTTTGTCTTTGTGGTGAGTTCTTGTTGTGTAGTTAGTTTAGTTTACAGTGTTCATGTCAAATGTTATTATTTTCAGTCTAGTTAGTTCCTGTCCGTGTTGCTATGTTTTGTTATGTTCCCCCACGTGGGTCCTTGTTTTGTATTTTTAGTTATTATTAAAGTTTGTGTTAACCCCTTACCCGCTGTCTGCATTTGGGTCCTCTGTCCTTGTCTCTGTGTCTCACCCTGAGAACCGTGACACTTACCTCATCAATAACTACTATCTAATTCTCTCTCTCTCTCTCTCACTTTCTCCATTTCTACTACTGCTTTCTCTGTAGAAATAATACAGAAATGTTTCAATGTGTCAGTTTCAGTTTTCAGTTCAGGTTCCTGAGCTCACTGACTCAACATCATCTTTGTTTCGAACAGTCGATTTCTTTTGTGTTTTCTGTTCTTCGCTTGAGTATGAGCAGTACACGTGTTCTTCTCTCTTTCGGCGGGTGGTTGTGTCGCGGTTGAGAGCAGAGAATGATTCACGCCTGAATTCAGAAGTCAGACAGGAGGAAAAAGCGCTTGGTGAGCAAGTTTGTAAACTCAAACCTATGTGTGAATGTGTCCGAGTCTCACACGTGAAAAGATTAACTTCAGGAAACATTTTCCTACTGAAAAACACGGATTTACCATTAAAGAAAAAACAATGAGTTAATGTTATAGGTTAAGATGATAGATGATTCATGTGACAACAGTTAAACAAAACCGGCATGTGACGTATCACTAGTATTACTTGTTATACCCGACTTGTATGTGGTTCTCAGAAGGAAATAATTTAAGCAATTGAGATATCTGTCAACATAGCTACAGGATTGGGTAATAAGTGAAACAAAAGAATAGGTAAATTACCAGGTAAGCGATGACATCATAACCTTGTTCCTTGAGCCAAACCAGGATACAAGAAGTGTCCAGACCACCGCTGTACGCCAAGACCACCGTGCCCTTTGACATCTCTGACCCAAGGACTTTCACTAAAAACACACTTAATATGATCAGGTCCAATGGTCTGACGTCATATAAAAATCATGAGATTCAAATTGAAAGCTGGAAATTAACAGAGCATTCAAGTATTGTGAAAGATTTTTAAAAATGAAACACGTTGATAAAAAAACTTAAATAAAACCTTTTTTCCTTTTAAAGGTGTAGTACCCTTGTTTTTTGTCCTCTTTTTGCAGATTAATAACCATTTGCATTACTACCAAAGTTTTACTTAAAATATTATGGTTAAACTGTGGTTACTGAAGTGAGACAATAGTTAAATTGTGATTCCTATACATTTACTAAATTATGGTTACACTTTGGTCACCGTAGAAAAGTTATTTTCAAAATCACGTTTGTTTTTTATTTAAACTGCAAACTCAAAATACGTGATCGAGTTCAATTCACACATCTTAAAATATGAACATCTTTTCTTTCATTTCTTCTGATGTAAACAACACTCTGCAACGTTTGTAAGCCCCCCAAAAAGCTGCGAGTTTAATGTAAACAAATACCAATGGCAAAAATGTAATTTTAAATAATTTAATTCATGTAAGGAATATAGAAGCTGAAACTCACCAGGAAATAAAATGTTAATTTCTGATCGCACGCTTCTCGATCAAGTCTGTTCGCTTTTTAAAACGGGTTTCACTCAGCAGGAGCGCACATGCACGTTGCTCCGCCCCTCCAGGACAAATGAGCCAATCATATCGCGCTCCGTTCAGCAACGCAGTACATAAACCCGCAATGGATGAGCTTGTGTGAATAGACAGCTGTTGTTTTCATTCATAGATGACGCATCCGACCCCTCCAGACACGTCGACGCGTCCGCCATCTTTGAACGGTCAACTTTTCAGCTGCTACTCGAAGAAAAATCAAAGCAATCGCTTTGAATTCCTGAAGAAATTAAATAACATTTTACACGTGATGCACGTGTGTTGCTCTTCATCTATGTTTATACCATCCATGTGTCATTTTTTACTTTTGTCACAAAAGTCACTCAAAGTCTTTGTTTATTCACATATCAGCATTTACATTCAATTCAATTCAATTCAATAGGTATCTCAAAAGAGACAAGAACAACTTTTGTTCAAATGTTTGTTTTGCTTTTTATTTCACCGCCATGAAAACAAAATCAAGAATACAATATAAACGTCGGAAAAATCAATACAATGACTTTTTTATTCAACAGAAAACACTGAGCATGAGACCAAATCAGGTTGAAGAATAGAACTCTTGTCCTATTTGGCCTGTAGGTTTGAAAAGAAAATTATGAAATTTCACTTACGCTCGACATCTACTGCCGTGACCCAAGACAACGGACTAACTCGTGTCAAAGCTCGAGATGTGTACAGTACAAAGTCCAAATGAGTGTTCTGGTGCTCAACAGAACTGGCGTATAAATTAGGCTCTCAATAACGTCACCGCCTACTTTATCAAAGCAGATTCTGAAGGAAATGTCGGCAAACAGAACCATTAACAATATGAAGAGCGTGTTCCCAAACACAGGCTCTAGAAAGAGGACAAGGAAGAGGTCTCGCAGGAAAAACACTGAAAACTTGCTGAGGGTGATGAAAGAGTACCAAAGAGAAGGTGTGACCATCCATAGTCTCTGTCCAGCAAAAGAGGTTTGTTTGGCAGACAACCAGACGGTCGCTTTCACAGTCAATCCATTTCATTTCACATAGATTACTTACATATATTTCTATAGCACAAATAGACTCCCCGTTATACAGGAACCAAATCCCACTGGGCATTCTGCGTCGCCATAAAGAACGTGATACAAATGATACAAAACCATTCTGAACTCAAGGACCATTTCTTACATGCCTACAGCATCTTCGTAATTCACTGCAACATAGGAGCACATAAATAGGAAAATAAAATTCCAGTATTTAACCTTGCGCTTTAAAACTGGACAACAGTAAGGAGACGTGGATGAACAGGGAAACTCTGCGTTGTGCTGAGCTACTAAAGCAAGGACGTGTGAGTTCTTGAGTCCCGGGCGGTGAAGCTTTTACCACTCCTTCTTCTTCTCATCCATAGAGACGCCGCCCGGGCCGAGAGCGACCACCAGCAGCAGGCCACCGATTACTGACGTGGTCTGAAAGAAGTCGTACTTCAGGAAGTCATGCATGGGTTTGTAAGCGGGCACCGTCCAGAAGGCGTTGAAGTAGATGTTGATGGCCAGAAGCCACACCACAAGCGTGAGAGCCGCCAGTTTGGTTTTAAAGCCGATGGCCACGAGGATGATGAGGGCCATGCCCACCATGTCCTGAAGAATCTGGAAGACAACAGAGAATAATTGAGAAGTTATCAAATGTCTGTGATGCAATATTTGTTTATTTTTTATTAATAAAAAATAAATACTTTAGAAGAATAAGAACAGCTGTTAGACATCAATTTCTTTAACATCAACAAATGTCTATGTGCTACTAAGAACAGCGGTATCATTTTTGGTTTGGATTTTTAAAAGTAATGCCGAGCAAAATAATGTAATGGCGAGGTTGTGAGTGAAGTCCGGCATGAGAGACAAGGATAATAAATACATCCGTTTAAAGCTGTTAATAATTAACACTTTGCATTTATTCACATGCCGAATTTTCAGTATTTTTATTTACGTTTTGAACTGGTTTTACTGCTAAATCATACCAGGCTATATACAGGTAGTGTTGCATTCTCTGTGTTTTCAAGAAGTTATAAGTAAATACGTTAAGCACTGCTGCAAAATTCAGAATCTGGCATTGCGGATTTATAAATATTTGATATATTCTGCTATATTTATTTATATACATGTCTTAATATATTTAGCCATCTTTCCTCATAAGGGAACAGAATGCCTTGTTGTCTTTACTACCAAAAATGAAATGAATTGCAAATTGTCCTGATTCACTCACATCCGTTGCTATGGAGCTAGGAGGGATGCTTTGTCGTCAAGGCAACAGTTCACGATCAGTCGAGTTCAACCCGCTGCTCAAACGCTACACAATTTATCAAGTAAACCCGTTTTTTCGGAATCTCCGTCACACTGTGCCGCTCTGACATCATCTGCTCTGACACAGCGTGCCGTAACGCACAGGAGACAGAGGAGAACTTACAGAGAAGAAGCTGGAATCAAAGTGTAGCAGCGTCATGAACATCAACACCAGCAGAACTCGACCGCCCAGCTGCATGTACTGTTTGGGAGAGCTCTCGCCCATAGACGGCACGCCGGCGAACATACTCTTCCCCTCGGACCGAGACTCGGCCAGCAGCAGCAACAGACCTCCACCCAGAGCCAGATTTCTACCAAGAGAAAACACACCGGGAGTATGTTCTAAATTAAAATAATGAAATTGAGTTGAGTTTAAGCGGAAAAGCAGTACACTCATCACATCATGCATTTCATTGAGATGTAATCTAGGCAAAGTTTTAATAGTCTGAACAAGATCAAACATAAGAACTCCTGTGAACTCACCTCATAAGAAACTTGACATCCCACAGAATGCTGTAGGCAACAGTCTGAGGAAATAAACAGGTGGTGTCGAGTATGTTACAGATCAGAAGACTGAAGTATTACAGCACACAAGCTCATGGCTCACCTGTAACGCAATAATACCAAATAACCCAAAGCAGGCGTACTGTACAAAAGTTCTGCCGAGGACCAGCACACATCCGCCTGCGGGGAATCAAATATTCAACGTCAGATTCACTGAAGAAATCGGATTGTAACTGATGCCACTGAATGAGGATTCATCAGAACAACCACAACGTTTTGGCAAAAAGTGAAGGCTTGCTTTCTTACACAAAGCTACTTTAAGAGACCAGAGGGCAATCTAAATGGAAAGCTTTTCCTAAAAAAGTCATATGTGACCCTGGACCACTAAACCAGTCTTAAGTAGCACGGGAATATTTGTGGCAACAGCCTACAAGACATTGTACCGGTCAAAATTGTCGATTTGTCTTTTATGCCAAAAATCATTAGGATATAAAGTAAAGATAACATTCCATGAAGATACTTATTTTGTACATTTCCTACCGTAAATATATCACAACTTTATTTGTGAGTAACATGTTATGCTCAGGACTTTATTTGGACAACTTTAAAGACGATTTTCTCCGTTTTTTTGCACCTTTAGATTCCAGAGTTTTAAATAGTTGTATCTCAGCCAAACAGTGTCCCATCCTAACAAAACAAACATCAAAAAAACACTTATTTATTCAGCTGTCAGATGATGTATACATCTCAAATTTGATATATTTGGCTTAAAGGGATACGTCACCCAAAAATGAAAATTTACTCACCTTCGAGTTGCTCCAAATCTGTATAAATGTCTTTGTTCTGATGAACACAGAGAAAGATATTTGGAAGAATGCTTATGACCAAGCAGATCTCGACACCTATTGACTCCCATAGTAGGAAAAATGACTTTATCATTTTTTGTTGAACACAAAGGATATTTGGAAGAACCATTCTGGGGCACTTTTGACTATCATTGTATTTATTCCTACTATGGGAGTCAAAATCTGTCTGGTCATAAGCATTCTTCCAAATATCTTTCTCTGTGTTCATCAGAACAAAGACATTTATACAGATTTGGAACAACTCGAAGGTGAGGAAATGATGACAGAAGTTTCATTTTTGGGTGAACTGTCCCTTTAATTGAGCCTCAAGACTGGTTTGTTATCCAGGGTCACATTATGTGTTAGTACTTTCTTTATGATTGTGGAACGATATGAACATACATGATACAGACAGTCTCCGAATTAAAGCACGGACAGAAGAGAAAGAAAACAAGTAATAACAAATGCAAAAACATTTCTGTACGGGTTTCATTTGGGTCAAAGACATACACATAATGTCTATGGAGAGTATCCAAAATTAAACAAACGTGTTACCGATCTGTCCGATGAGGTTGAGCAGCACGAAGCAGGTGGCGAGGAAATATCCGCAGCTCCACGTGGCCTCGATGTAGTCTCTCTGCTCGCTCCACTGGAACCACATGCGTATGCCGTCCTCCAGAAACGTGCTGATGAGACACAGACGCGCCAGGTGAGGAAGATACTGTTTAGTGACCCGTAAGAACTGCAAGAAAAACAGAGCGTGATTGACACAGCTGTCAATCAAATGACATCACGTTTACCCACTCAAACCATTACAGACAGAATCATCTGGTTCCAATCTGTTCGCCTCTCCTAAACAAGCGACACTATTTAACTTCAGCGAGTCATGTTTTGTTTGGGTCTGATTTGTGCTTTCTGTCGTGTTATTGGTCTAGAACAGTCGGAGGACGTCCAGAAGAACCTTCATGTTGTGAAATACAAGCGCTGTGAACTCTGTTCAGAGTCAGATATACAGTACTACACTACAGCTCAGTGTGGCAAAAATAACCCACAGCTAAACCTTCCACATCAGCACTCTCCAGAAGACAACAGCCAATCAGAGATCAGACACGTGAGAGTGACTTACCCGACGGCCAATCAGAGCCCGCTTTACAGCGATGACCCCATGAGACTAGAGATCTAATGTGCTTTCTGCAAGACACAGTCAACAGGTTTATTTCTCATGTATGGATGGTCGTCTTACACAATACAATTACAAAACCTACTTTAGTTTATTGATTTTCTATGCCCCGCTTATATGGCCATTTCCATGGCTTTGTTATTCAAAAATAAAACTTAGAATGTTTATGATTAATTTTTTTTTTAAACTAATTTGGACGTTTTTGGTTAAAGGGGTCATATGGCGCGAACACGTGTTTTTCTGTGTCTTTGGTGTGTTATAAGTTGCTCATGCATGTATTAGACGTGTAAAATTGCAGAAATGAAAGTGTGGGAACAAAAGAGTCATTCTATGTAAAGGCGAATGCTCACCCAGACCTGCCTGAAACACCTCGTGTAGCCACACCCCCACAAATCTACGTCAGTTGGTGGTCTGATTTGACTAAGACCGCCCAAATGTATACGCGAGTAAGGTGGGCGTACCTGTCAGTACAACTGAAGAGGAACCTGATGTTCCAAATATGGTCAGAGGCGTTACATTTCCCTCACACGCTTGCAGTATTCCACCAATCACTACACACTGGTTAACTGGCCAATCACAGCACACCTCGCTTTTCAGAGCCATGAGCTTTGTTTAAAATCTGCGCGTTTCAGAGAGGCGGAGCAAAGAGGAGATACAAACATGCATGGTGTGTGGAAAATACAGCGTTTTTGAACCCTAAATCGTGTTTACACATTGCATTACATCTAAAACAAACCATAATATTCGTTTTAGCCGTGTCATACGACCCGTTTAAAAATGTGTTCGCATTCATTCATAAAGACCTACCAGAGGAAACACACCAGAAACATAATTGAGCCAAAAGGATAAACTCATTCTTGAACTGAACAATTGCTGACCAATCTAAAAAGGGGGTGTAAACATCTATTATTGAATCACTCATGCAGTGTGTACACTAGATAGTCAGTACTACTGCTTATACAGTAACACAATTATCTGACATTCATTCCACTTTTCCACGTTCACCCTGAGACGAGCCATCGAACGCCCTAAAAAGCCAAGTGCATGCTTATATTTATCTGAACGTGTGGCTGCTGTGCATTAAAAGCACAAACAAAACAAGACAAGCGTGCTGTATTCATGTCACTTTCGCAGATTTCTAGTGTGAAACAAAAGCCTCTTTGGACCTATTGTAATCCATCTGTTTTGTAAGGGTTTTTGCTAAACTCGAGGGGTCATTGCGCAAACCATCCACAAGCATTTCTCAATCCGTCTCCTACTTTGATTAAAGACCCAGAGACCCTGAAAAAGCAAAACTGTTCAGATCAGACTCAAGGACTGTTATACATCAGATATTTCTGGGCAAGCTTAATGGAAAATAACTTTTCGGATCTGGAGGCTTGTTTAAAGACGGATTCAGATCTGATAATCCACCTCATGTAATATTACAGTGTGTTTGTATTGACCGGCACATGTACTTATCCACTTTTACAAGCTTTAACTTCATGTGGCAAACAAAAACTGACCAATTATGCAGTTGTCACTTTAAAACATGAACAATAAACGTAAGCAATAAAATCTTGAAACAAGCAGACCTGAAGCTCTGATCATACTGCCATATGTTCTCCATTACACACAAACACACTCATGTCTATCGTGTTTAGCATATCGTGATACACATTTGATAACAGTCACTTATATCACGTGTTTCATTGCAGTGCAGATGCACCATGGTTTTACTATAGTAAAAGTGTAGTAACCGTGCTTTTTTGGTAACGTTAAATTGATTACGATTTGCATTAGCATGGTTAGTTTTACAACAGATGTCATGGTCAAACGATGGTTACCGTAACGTTAGTAAGACACTGGTACATTTTTTAAGTTACTATAATGTTTTAGTACAGATAACACAGTCAGGGGTTACTGTGGTAAAATCATTGTAAATGTTCGTCACCTGATCTGCCACGTCCTCGGCCGCGCTTATCATGTCCTCCTGCCCCATCGCGCGCTGTTATAACGATATAACTCAAAGAACACTAAAATAAATATAGATATAAACAAACACAGAAGTATCGCTGCCTGTCGAGGCCTCCACCGTCCCACAATGCAGCGCGGCGAAACGAAAGTCCCGCCCCCCGCGCGCCCTTTGCCACGCGTACTCAAGAGAGTGAAAAGAAGCGATGGATTTTAAAGGCGACAGAGTTCACACTAATAATAAATTATTTGAATGAACACACACACAAAACACGTACTTTATTCATGCTGCCTTCACGTGCTCTTGGAAATTCTATATTTCCCACTTCAACCTGGAAGTAACGTGTGGATTTAGCAGCCTTAAAACATTACAAGTATCTGCTAACAATAAAAGAGCACCGTTCCATAAATTATTTCCGAGTTGAAGTGGGAATTATAGACTTTCCAAGAGCACGTGAAGCCTACTGTAAGTGAACCTTAAAGGGATACTTCACCCAAAAATGAAAATTCTGTCATCATTTACTCACACTCAAGTTGTTCCAAATGTGTATAAACTTCTTTGTTCTGATGAACACAGAGAAAAATATTTGTAAGAATGCTTATAACCAAACAGATCTCAACACCTATTGACTACCATAGTAGGAAAAAAACAGTGGTAGCCAAAAGTGTCCCAGAACTGTTTGCTGTCCTACATTCTTCAAAATATCTTCTTTTGTGTAAAACAGAACAAAAAAATGATAAAGTATTTTTTCCTACTACAGGAGTCAATGGGTGTCGAGATCTGTTTGGTTATAAGCATTCTTCCAAATATCTTTCTCTGTGTTCATCAGAACAAAGACATTTATACAGATTTGGAACAACTTGAAGGTGAGGAAATGATGACAGAATTTTCATTTTTGGGTGACGTATCATTTTAAGGGAAAGAACTTGTACAGAAAGTGCGTTCTGTATGATATGAGTTCTTGAATTTCACAGTTGAACTTACAAAAGAAAGTTTATAATGGTATAAGCCATACTGTATGTCTCATTTAATCAGAGGAGTCCTGCTGCTGACACAAGCCTAACCAGCTAAACATTCTCAACTTCTAAACTATTCATAACCAGGTTGGGAGATCTGTTAAAACCAGCCCACCTTAGGTTGTCAGCAGGCTATTCTGCACTTTTATGTGTCTTTAATTAAAGTAAATACAGTAAGTATGGTACATTTTTAGTGGAATGACATCACAGAGAAATTGTGTTTGTGAACACTTTCCGACAGGTTTTAGGACACTTATTTTTATCCTCCATATACAGC
This sequence comes from Triplophysa rosa, assembly GCF_024868665.1. Classification (NCBI taxonomy): domain Eukaryota; kingdom Metazoa; phylum Chordata; class Actinopteri; order Cypriniformes; family Nemacheilidae; genus Triplophysa; species Triplophysa rosa. The sequence goes on along the minus strand of NC_079891.1, from coordinate 35,228,366 downwards.
CAGTTTGTATTTTATTTTTGGGGAATTTGGGAGAAATTTTGGTAAAACTCCACATATACCGTAAAGATCACAATATTTTTTTCTGCTCAGAATAACAATGTATTTTATAACCTTCCAGACCAGAGGAGGTAGATCACACAGAAAAGACTAAAAGACAGGAATCCAAATCATTTCCTGTTGCTGAATTCTGACTCGACTCAAGTCGTCTGTAAGGCAACAACTTGCAGAAATAAGATGTTACAAATGTGTCTAGATCACGGTTACGTCTGTTTGCTATTTGAAAGACAGATCTGTCATTTCTCTAAAGCAGCACTTACCATTATTACAGCGGCGCTTACAATAAACAGACCTCGAGTCACATTTTATATCATCCCAGACAAGGTCACTACAGAGAAAACATACTGCTCCTGGATTCTGACTTCAGTGGTATGGTGTCTTTAAATCTGAGAAATCTCAAAAATATTCATTTTTCAGTTAAAAGCTCTTTTCACATCATCAAATCTAATTCCTCAAACTAACAAAGAGATAGAGATCAGACTTTTGCAACAAGATAGAAACTTTATTATCATTTTCCTTTAACTTTGCCGACACACCTAAAACCTTTTATTCTTTTGTTCTTCTTAAATCTCTTGGTAGATGCACCAGACTGCGCCTGAAAAGAAAATAGGACAATTAAATTTTCAATAATTTTCTGACATTATTTTTTCAGAAATATTTGTATACATGTCCATGTACAACTGCATCTCAAAATATACTTTTTAATTTAAACTGTATGTATGGCAGTTAATGTATCTACATGGCTACCAGTGGACAGCACAGGTTTGTTATTTACACATGAGTAAAACATGGAGTCTCAAAAACAGTCAAGATGAGAATCCGCTTTTTTCTAACACATTCGAGTTTATTCGTTTGTGGTAGCCAAGCAATGCAGCTTGCACATTAAAGGGACAGTTCACCCAAAAATGCAAATTCTGTCATCATGTACTCCCCCTCAGATTGTTCCACACCTGTATAAATTTCTCTGTTCTGCTATACACAAATGAAGATATTTGGAATAATGTCAGTAACCAAACAGATCTAACCCCCCATTTACTGCAATGAGATCTGTTTGGTTATTAACATTCTTGCGAATATTTTCCTTGGTGTTCAGCAGAACAAAGACATTTTTACACATCTGGAACAACCCGAGGGTGGGTAAATCATGACAGAATTTTCATTTTTGGGTGAACATCAAATAAAACTGATTTGCATTCAACTGCAACTCATCCAATCAGAATTCAGAAAAACACTGGTTCTTTAGATTTATAGAAACAAAGCAAAAAAGTGATATAAACCATGACTTAAAACTACTTATATGATGATTGAAGACACGTGTTATATTATCTGCCTCTCAAGGTAAACACATACTGTGTAAAGAGGCATTCTTAAGGGAGGTAAATGACCATTATATTTCATGACTGGGCTGTGAAATTAAAAGCTAAAGACAACAGCAATCAACAGATATATTGAAAAATCACACTGTAACAGAACAGTAACTGACCTTTTTGCGTTTCGGCATCCGGTTCTCTACTTCCATTTCAGTTACTTCATCGTCGTCAGTCTTGAAATCATCTTCCTCCGCATTTTTCATACCCTCTTCATCATCTTCTGGCTTTAAAGTAAACAAAGACGCTGCACAGAACAAGGACACATAAACACAACGTATTCAAAATGATAATTTCTCATGGTCATGTGATAATGCCGTTTATGCAGCTCCACAACTCCAAAACATGCAAAATCATCAATCCGTGCCGGCGGCCAATGAAATCAGAGCATCACTAACATGGATAAAGGTCTGACATGCTGTCTTCTGAATCGCTCTTCTCCTCATCACTTAAGCTCGGATCCCAGATTCCGCTGTCCTCCTTCCTCTTCCCTCTATTATCACTTCCCGTGACATCATTATGCTCTTTGGGTCTCTTTTTCTGTCGGAGACACGCCGGGACAAACTCCACACCCTGCCGAACACACTCCTCATCTGACACAAGAACACACAACATGATGCTTAGATATCCGGCAGCGGACCTTGTTGTCTTGACATAGGGTTGGTTACTTAAGAGTTTCTTGAGAAATGTTACTTAACAACATCCGTAGGAAGTTCAGATTTAGAACTTACACTTCTCTAAAGCTTTCTTGTATTTTTTCCCGCTGACGTGGCGGAGAACGTGCTGCGGCACACGATTGATGTGACGTAAGGTGAGCTTGCAGAAGAGATGATTGCTGAGGAAAACAGGAAGAACGTGTTAGTGTGCAGGTCTCAAAAATACGAGTAGCGAAACCACACAGTTCACAGCCACCTCAATAGTGCACAATATATGAAGAGTTTGGTTCCAAATTTTTCATTTTTCAAAAATCATGTTTTTTTATTGTGCATTCCAATTAATATCAATCAAACAGCAGTGACTTAAGCCATAATAACTAAAAAAATGCAGCTAACTAACGCAATAAAAACATGATTTTTGAAAAAATGTAAAAACGGAGTTCTCATCTAATTATGTCTGGCCGGATGGTTCACGTTAGTTCTGGCCAGTGTTGGGTGTAACTAGTTACTAAGTAATTAGTTACTGTAATTTAATTACTTTCCCCTTGAAAAAGTAAAGTAAGGGATTACTCTTATTTTTCTGTAATTTATTTACAGTTACTTTTGATGTAATTAAACTAAATACTGTGTGTAATATATGTGTGTGTAATAGTGGAATTGACATCAAAATTCAGAGTCTAACTTTAAAATCTGTGCTTTAATGTTTAATTCTCACATTTGTAATTCTTTGGTCAGTTAATAATAATACTTTATGTAGTTTAATATTATTTATTTGAATGAATTAAAAGAGCCCTTTCATGTCTATCCTTGAATCACTTAACTAATCAAGGTTGATATAGGATATAGAAAGTAATTAGTAATAAGTAACTAAATACTTTTTGGAGAGAGTAATTTGTACAGTAATCTAATTACACTATTGAATATGTGATTAGTAACTAGTAATTAATTACTTTTTGAGAGTTACTTACTCAACACTGGTTCTGGCTCATTTGTCAAACTGATAAACAGCGGACAAGCTGAACCCACGGCATTGTGGGACACATTAACGTTACTTCATGTATTTAATAAACTCTTAAGACATTCACTTGTGTTTTATTGTGTTGGATTTGTAGGTTGTACGTACGGTTGTTTGGTGCTGCTGACTATATGAGGCTCATACTGATTGTAGTCGAACTGCGCGTCTGCGGACAGCTGCTTATATTTCTTTCCTGAGGTGAAATGCTGCAGTTCAGCGAGGCTGCAGGGAAACTCGTGGCCGTTCAGTGTGCATTTGATCTGAGAAGATATAAACACGCTGATATTTACCCTGTCTGCCCACCTCACCCTTCACCTGACACCAAACACAGTCAGTCACACACAGAACTGTACACAGTAAACGTGCATGGGTTTGAACGATTTACCTTCTTGGAGTCTGTGAGCTGAAGGAAAGGATGAGTCTGTAGAAATGTTCTCAACTCTTCTGATAAACCTTCCATCACAGCAGAACTAAATGATCAAAAAAGTCAATGTGAAAAAAGACATAAACGCACAATGTTATCATCAAAACAAGATAATAAACAGCGGCGCATGGTACAGACAACTACGCTTCGACGTCAGAAATAACGCGCCGCTGACGGCGACACGAAAGACCTTAAACTGGAAAAAACAGCGCTTGTCGCAACGCCTGAAGAAAACGAAATAACGACCGATTAAACAGCCATCACAAATGGACACGTCCTGTATTATTTATTATACTAAATATTAATAATCATTATAATTATTAAAATATTTCGAGGTGAGACTTGAGTCTCTGAGTATAAATTCTGATCAGGCGGATTTTATTAGACAGCTCTTACCAGTCAGCTGATCATGTGCAGCTCGCTCGTGTTATGTATTTATTAAATAAAATAAAATGAATTAGATTGTGTTTAATACACAGAGATATACATATATATATATATATATATATATAGATTATATGTTTATATAGTGTTCATAACGTTCGCTCGATTCGTGCGGTTGTCGAGACATTAGATCTAACAGAGCATTATTTTACTACTCGAGCCCATCTGTTATTAGTTTTACATTGAACAAGTATCTTTCTAAAGTCTGTTGTGGTGGATATGTCTGGACCAAACGGAGATCCCAATATTTCAGCTGACGATGGAATAATCGATGATGAAGACGAATTCAATGATGAAGGTAATCACGCCATTTTGCTTTATAATAATAGTATAGTCAATATTACAATGTTGTAATACATATATACAATTACAATGTACGTTACTTCGTCTATAAATGGCATCTATATTACACAATATTTCAAATATGATTATTGTGAACACATACGTTTGTAGAGTTAATCTGTGTTTTTAAATACAGAATATGGAGCAATCAATTCCATGTTGGATCAGATCAACTCCTGTCTGGATGATATGGAGGAGAGGAATGATGCGCTGAATGGCAAACTGCACGAGCTGCTGGAGTCTAACAGACAAGCCAGACGAGAGTTTAGAGGACAGCTTCATGATACAGAAGATCAGCAGGAGCAACCTCCTCACCCTCCTCCACCGACTGAGGATGTAAAATCCAGAGACTCACACACTGAAGACTAGATGATTCCACCCTTTTGTTTTATCTGCCTGTCTGTTTTCTGTTGATGTTTCAGAATCATTTAACAATGCATACAGATGTAAGTCACATTGATGTCAAGTGAATTCCTCATGTACTGTATGTTTAAGGACCAAAAGAGTAGAATGTATTTGCCTATTTATTTCTGTTTAAAATGCGTTGTTTTAAGTATTAAGCTACTAGAGTTTGTTGCGATACAGAGATTTTATTTGTTCAAAGGCAAAGTGCAGAAAACCTTATTTACTTTGTGTAAAATCACTGTAACACACCAACCCAAAGAGCTTACAGAACAGCAGAGAGCAATACCATAACAGACTGTGATGTGCAATAAACATTTCATGTATTAATATTATTTGAAATCTACATATATATACACAAAATATAGTTCATTTACTGTAGACTGCTTGTGGTTGGCAAGCATTAATACAGAATGTGCAGTTGCATTTTGTTTATGTATGTAGCATTGTGTAAATAAACCAAAGCCCTTGTAATCTGCAAATATTTTAATAGAAATTAAAATGAGTCAAATGCAAACAAACAAAAAAACACGAATCTCTAAGTTGCTATAAAACACTCGCTTGTCCTGTTCAGCTGATGAACAAATTTTACATTTTTTTTATGCATTTGGTAGACGCTTTTATCCAAAGCGACTTGCATTGCATGATACTATACATTTGTATTGGAGTATGTGCAATCCCTGGGATCCAACCCATGGCCTTGGCGTTGCTAGCGCCACGCTCTAACCACTGAGCTACAGGAAAGCTTATTTTACAGGTCCAAATACAAGATGCTATACACACAACGTCCTTCTGGTAGTTTGAATGAACATGTACGAACACCACGGCTGCAGGTGTTTTGACAGGACTGACAGATCAACAAGTTTTACTGGCCTGCGTCCCTCCGTGTGTAACACATCACGATGTCCCAAACCAGCAGAAAACAGCATGGTCTGGATCTTCATGCAAATGTGAAGCAATGCACTTCCATGAAAACAATTTGTCAAAACAAATTGAGCTTGACATCTGAAATAAGAGTATAAGCATCACGCAATCATCGTCATGAACATGAAACAAAAAGAAAATGTTCTCCGTTTTAAAGGTGAATCTCACAAAACTGGTCAGGAACACTGTTCAAATTTCACATTTAAATTACTTTATGCGAAAAACAATTTATTTCTGATTTTGGGTGTGAAATGTGTCTTTGATGAGATTCTGCTCTAAAAGTCAGATCACAGCGCCTGATAGTGTCCTCAGTACTATCTTTCACATCTCTTCCATTTGCTACATAATGCAGTTCGTCTGAAATCATTTACTGATTTCCTACGAGCTGTTCTCAGAAGACAAGAGTTCTTCCAGTGTAGACAGTGAGGTGCTCTTAAAAGAATACATTTTATATAACTAAAACAAACAACGTTCCTACCATTATGAATCAAAAAGCCTCTCATGGAGACCAGTATAAAGCGGTTCCTGTTTTAGTGGCAAGAGATGTGACAATCATCTGAGCCATCAGGGCATCACACACATTAGATTACAGCAGCAGATTAAACCATTCATATTACAGACTAACGTCACATCACATGTCCAGGTCCCATTTCAAACAATCATTCAAGAAAGAATGAAAATGAAATCAGGGCCGATGTTGAAGGACGGTGAGATTATTTACATCACAGACAAGAGCAGAATGCATGTGGGTGCTTGGGTTTGTTGCTATCATTACTCTCAATGATAATGATTCTTTTAACTAAACTGAGATCGGAACAGCTATCAAGGGAAGTCGGTGTGGGAAAATCTCAAATATTCTATCATTTTAATGTGTCAAACTGTAACATATGATCCCAGATCAATATTCCCACACTTGTGATGAACGCTGGGAATTAACATTTGAGATCCAAAGTGCACATCGTGAGTGCTTGTTGCGTTTGTGGTGAACACAAAGCCGGTCTCGGCACCTTCAAAACAGTGAAATTCTCAAGAAAAAGGAATACTGTAACATGACTCACGGTCCTGCCCGTCTGTCATGAACGGTGAGACGGCGGTCCCGATGTGTTCAGCAGACTCCCCCTCTCAGCTCTGTTCAACAGCCATAAAACATGTTAAATGCTGGTGTTATTTTGCTTCTGTTAAACTAAATCAGGCAGAGACCCGAAGCTTCTCCATTCAGAAGTCTTTTAAAGAGGTTTATTACAACTCACACAACAGTTTCTGTGTGCCGATTCACGCGTGGGGCTTTACAATATCAAAAGAAGACAAAAACCACCTCTCACGAACATATCGTTTCGCTTCAGAAGACATTTATGAACCCACTGGAGTCATCTGGATGGATGAAGGATGTGTGGTTGAACTGCTTAGCTGGATTCAAATCTACAATCACATTTCCACTTGTGGAACATTTCTGCTACATTCTATGTCACTACAAACGCCTTCACATTTCACCCCAGCATTCAAAAGGAACAAAACACATTACTGTACTCTGCATAAAGATTTTTTGCAGAGTTTAAATGAGGCTAAAAACAGGCTTCGAATCGTTCTTTATGCAAATTATCATTTGAGTGAACTCCATCAAGAAGAAGCTCAGAATAAAGACTGCACCGGGGTTCTTAATACAAACAGGTTTAGTGGCACAAACCCTTCCACACATGCTGCCTACGGAGGCCTGTTTTCACTGCAGTCCTGTGCTAAAGTGGTTCCTCTCTCAGGATGAATAGCAGCTCTGATCATCTCCTCTCCCCCGAACCGTGACGTCAGTCTCAACGCCGCCTTCCTCCTCGTCCTCGCCTCTTCCCCGCACCACGACCTCTGCCCCTGCCGGCCTTCTCCTCCGGGACGCCGACAGACCTCTCGTCCTCCTTCTCTTCCTCCTGCTCTCCCGTGCCCTGCTCTTCCCCTGCGATGGCTTCTGATTGGCCGGGAGGAGCGGAGTGTGTTTGTGAGAGGACTTCCTCCGGCTCCTGCTGCTGGTTTGGGGATGACGGCTGATGGTCCTGATGCTCTCTCAGGTTGCTGGTGCTCAGTCTGTTAATGCTGATGACGGGATGAAGGGTTTGGAGGGGTGACGTCGGGATGAGGGACTCGGGTGAGGTAAACAGAGGTTCAATGGTTTTATCTGGACCGATGAGGTCTGCTGGTGGTTCTGAGGTCGCAGCCGATTCTTCATGTTTCTTTGAGGCTTTATATTTCTGCAGACAAGGACACAAATCACACGACGAACAACAGCAGAGGACGTTCGACTGTTTCCCTACATTATTAAATCTTCAGCGTACCTTCAGGTTGTGAAAGTGTTTGGGGGTCTTGCAGTGCGCGTGTCGAGCAGAAGATTCAAAGTGATAGAAATGATTACAGAGACGGCAGAGGAAACCGGCCACGGGTACCACGAAACTAGACCCTGTGAGAGACATTATCACACACACACAACATCATACATCCATTCATGGACGGTCGCATTTAAGAAAGTAAAAAACACACTAAAACAAGAAGCCTTATTATTACTTGCAGATCCGGTCATGAATGTTTATCTAGTATCCCTCCTCCTAATATATCATTTCAGTATGTATGATGTCGTACAACTGATCTAGAATATTGAAAAACTAATCTACTTTAAAACATCTGAAACACTAGGACACATGACACACTCTGATAATCTCAACTATTACCCACCATACAGGATATCAGCTTCAAACTCCTCGTTCTCTGTCAGATCTTCCAGCGTGACCTCCATCTGCGCAGACAGACCCTCCTACGAGAGAGAGAGATTGGTGAATTAACACATCAATACACACATTTGTGAGAGACGCACATGTTTTACCTTCCCGTCTTCATCCTCCTCCCTCTCGTTGTCGCTGATGTCATCATCCTCCTCGCCCAATACTATCTCAGCGTTCAGCTCCTCCACACCGTCCTTACCAGAATCCCTCCACAACTGCAACGTTACAAACAAAACCCACTCAGTTTTTAAAGCTGTAGATGTAAATGCAGGTTAGTTATTGTGCTTTAATGTGTTGCCAGCCCTGATCAAATCCTTTCTAAAGCAGAACGCATATGCGTGAAGATGAAGAAGAGAGTTCACCTGTTCGACTCGTTGCTTGTGTTCTTTAGTCTTCATGTGTTTCACAAACTCTCTGGGTGTGGTGAAGTCCTGTTTACAGACGGTGCAGCTGGAGGTAGACGAGCGACTACACTGCTGTACGAACACAAAACACATGAAGACATTCTGTATGGAATGATTAAACAACACAAACTACACTGGAGACAAATGAAAAATATATACTGTATATGAAGGCATCCGATACGACCCTGTTAAATCCAGTCAATGATCAGGCAAAGGAAATCCATCAAATCAGTTTGAAAACGCTGGATCGCTCACCTTGTGCTCTCTGGTTTTGCGATGCTCCATCACATTGGTGGTGAAGTGAGTCTGGCAGGTGGAACACCATCTCTGCAGGCCTGGTCTCTTCTCTCTTTTAGTATAAAACAGTGCAAATAAAGGCTGTTAAAGGAGTAGTTCACCTTCGAAATGAAAATCCTGTCATCATTAACCCAAAAGAAGATATTTCGAAAAATGTTGGTCACAGACCCGATTCACTTCTATTGTATGGACACAAAACCAATGCAAGTGAATGAGGGGCTGTTAACAACATTCTTCAAGATATCTTCTTTTGTGTTCTCCGGAAGAAAGAAAGTCACGCAGGTTTGAAATGACAAGAGGGCGAGTTAACGATGACAGACTTTTCATTTTAAAGGTGAACTACTCCTTGAAGAGTTAACTAACAGAGCTAAGTTCACTGTACAGAAACTTTATCTGTCTTGAAATCAACACACAATCGCATTTCAATAACATACTTCAAATTAGCCGGAAAAATTAAGTTTTTAAATAAATAAATAAATTGTTCTTAATTTCTCATGCACAAATAACTAAAAACTCGTCGTACCGATAATGGTATAGAAAAACAGACAGACTTATTTTAAAGTATTTTGTTTTTTAATTTATAAATGATTTTTTTTTACCTCTAGTCTAGAGTTACACAACCGATTCAGTTTAAACCTCTGTGACATTGCATACTGGATCTTTTATTTTTAAGGCAGGACTGTTACTGTACATGTATGCTGTACTGCACATATTACTTAAGTTTGGCTTAAGACTAGTGCCAGACTAAAATGAAATAATTGAGCTGTCTTAACTGAAAATAATCTTAAAATATGTCAGACGTGCCATTGTATTGTCTGAAGTTGCACACCAGTGATGTTTTTATTTATGGCATTTTAATAAAATCTTGACTTAAGCTATGCCTTGTCTGTGAAACCAGACCTTAAATAGGTAAACGGTGTCTCAGCGCTATGAAGTGTCTGGTTTGGGTCAGAAACTCACCCGTCTTTACGAGTCCCCTGTAAAGACTCCTGGACTCGTGGTAGCAGCGTCACGAGACACGCGTTACTCATGTGCTGGATCTCCATCATCTTCTGCTGGTGACTCAGTCCGTTCATGTGGCTCTGGAAATTCTGCAAACCCATGACACACAATATTGGCTCCTGTTCAAACTGAACTTTCTGATTTTGAATCTCGAACATCCAATCCAAATTACAGAATTACAGTGGCACTTTGAAGAAAGAAAAATCACACGTGATCTCTCAATACACTCTTGTTTGTAAATGAAAGCTACATCAGATTTAGCCTTGTGATTGACAGGCATCACAATTGTGTAGACAGTGTTGAGAGGAACATGCCTGCTGGTTATGACAAGTGATGTTGCAAATATAGCAGAAGAACTTGTTGGAGGTCTCTTGTGTTCCGTCTCTGATCTCCTCTGGACCTCTGGCAGAGACTGTGGGCACATCACTGGCGGCACTGAAGCCCATGGCGTCATCTTCAACGTCTCGGTTTTGCTTCTCTCCGTCATGAACTGACGGTGTGGTGCATTCCATCTGCTGCAAATACAAATCGAAAAGGTAAGATTCAGTTTGTAATTTTAAGTTACTGATGATTTAATTTCTTTAGGCAAAACATAGAATCATATTTATTTCTTTTGAGTTTGGGATCACTTACTCTTGGCTGGTTTGGTGAACTGATAATAAACACTGCACAATATATTAAAAGAATTGAAATGTCCCAAATGCGCATATCGCAATGCATTGCAATAACTGTATATAATTAATATAAATATAATAATATAGTCTATTTTAGGTAGACGCAGATAGCAGAGACACTGATGCTTTCTTCTTCCACGAGGAATGTCAAACATGAATGTTAGTTATACAATTTTCATTCTTTAAATATACTTTACAAACGTATAATTTTCATTTATTTATTTAGCAGACGCTTTTATTCGAAGCCATTTTGTACATGTTGCATGTATGATTTATCACATATTGTGCATCACGTTATTTAACGTTTCTCTTTGATATCATCGCAGTACTGCACTTTTTCTTCAAACTCATGCGAGACTAGAGTAAATCTTCCCCAATAACATCTTCAGTATTATTTCTAACTAACCGTGGCCACTTGACTCTGTTCATGTGCTTCAGCGGCCACCGGCTCCTCCACGCTCCCTCCCTCCTGCAGCGTGCACTCTGAAACACAACGGACATGTTCACACTCGCATTCGGTGTTTATTACAGCAAAATTCTACATTACTGTAAACCTGACGGCCACAACAGGTCAAATCTCCTCTACCTTCAGGATCTGGACTCTTATATTCAGCGCTCTTTACTGATTCTTCCGTGTCCACGGGCTCCTCAGACCTGCACAGAGACGGTCATCGCATGATCACATTTACACATCTATCCAAAGTCACTTACAGTCAAGACATCCGTTGAATTGCTTTGTGTTCCCTGAGAATCCAACACAATCCGGAACACATGATAAACAAGCTCACAACACATTTTACTTTGAATAACGTGAAACAACATAGTCAAGGAAATGGGACAAATATTCATTTCAACGCGGTTTATTCACTGACTCGTACCCTTCTGTTCTCTGTTTTTTGGCCGCTGGCTCTTCAGGCTGATCTGAAGTGGCTACACCTGCTGCATCATCCACTGAATCAAACAGAAACACAATTCATGACACTGATTTCCATGCAGAAACGTCACAGATGTAGTGATGTGATATCTCTGCACACCTCTGCTGCCGCTGGCTTCTGATTGGCTGCTGCTGCTCCCCGTAGGTTTCTGCTCGATCTCTCTCTTTCTGTCTGGTTGACGTGACTGAAAATCCTGCTGAAATTGTGTTAGAAAGACAGTGTTAGATCAAACACGTCATAGCGTAACAATCCCCAATGAGAGCATTGAGAGCCCCCAATGCGGCACACATCAAAATAAAGACATTACACTTTAATTGCCCAACTATTTTCTCCTGAAATTCTTTAAATGGACTCCACTAACTCAGGAGACGGATGAAACTGGAGCTTTATTCATTTGTCAACCAGTCATTATACTCACATTGCTGAAGTAACGAGCGTGTGGGCTGAAATGTCGCGGGTATCCCATATGTGGAGTTTTGATGGCCACTCCCATTGGAACAGGCCCGAGGAGAGACGCTCTGGATCCAGGAGCAAAGAACTGTGGGAACTGCTGTCCACCCATGGCAAATCCACGCATGCCACCGGCTTGAGAGAGGAGAAAATCCCCATTACAAATCAGCATAACTCACCACAGCTACAAGAAGATGCTGGAGGCTAAAACGGCTGAATTCAAAAAGGCTTATTTTCCTTCATGTAACATTTTTTATTTTCTATAGACAGAGAGAATCTTTCAAACAGGAAGGTCCAGGTTTGAACAACTCTTTAGACTTGACTACTTGTACTATGCATGTGACACGTGCCGTTACCCTGTATCTGTTGCATCAGCAGAGCCCCTTGCAGCATGGGATTGGGTCCGATGATGGTTTGAGTCGCCGAGCAGAGGTTGACCATACGGGCAGGAGGTGGTGCTGCGGTGGGCACACCCATAGGCCTGTATCATAAAAACAAAGCCATGCATTAGATTCTCAGCAACAGACGGGCTGTTGAAAATGTACAATAAGATGAGACAAATAATAATACACATGTGCGCTTTAACAAACAGTCAATCTTTCATTAACTTAGAAGAAACCAGAGTCAAAACCAGAATTGTTCGTTTCCCTAAGATTCCTGCGGCAGCATCTTACCGTGCGGCCTGATGGTGATGGCTGATGTGATGGCCAGGTGGAGGCTGAGGTGGTGGAGGGGGTGGTGGCGGCGGAGGGGGCGTCTGCTGCTGAAACAGCTGCTGCAGCTGACGCAGATGCTGATGAAACTGCTGCTGTTGCTGATGAGAGTTAAACATGCTGATGTCTGACTGTCGATATCAACCGCCGCACAGATTCACAACTTCAGACACTGAAAAGTGAGGGGAAAAGAAAAACAGTTATACCATCTTTGATATTTAGGGATTAAGGCTCCAAGCATCTGTTATGAACATCAGCAAACACTTCATAACAATTTTATAATACAATGGACGACCAAGGATAGTTATGAACAACTCATTTGTTTCTTGTGCAATGACTTAAGTAAACCTTATGGGAAAAACATATTGCTACAGATGTGTAGAGAATATTATGGTCCTTAGTGAAACATGAATCATTCATTTTGACTTTATTCGAGAGCACGTGCATAAAACAAACCCCAAAAGGTATTCCTCAAAAATCAAAACAACCTCCACAAAAAGAAACGGAGTCCATCATTTACTAAACAACAGCTAGATTACAACGTCTGGTCATCTGCATCAGAATCTAAATGAAAAAACAAAAATAAACAGACTAACGGTGTCTCAAGACCTCGCTGTCTACATAGACAACATAATAAAGAGCAGCCTGGGTCCCAGACTGCAGCAGATGTCAACAAATTCTATGTATATAGGCGACTCATCAGACTTTGACAACCAGTCATAATCCCTTTATGTGTGCTGTGTGCTATGTGCTAACTGCTAGCTGTCATAACACACGACAACACCAGCTGCATCCGTCACACTTTTTTTTTATGTTCACATTTGGCAGTACGGTGTCGATGTGTGTGTGGTGTAAACTCTACTCACGAACTTTAATCCCAGGGTGAAGAGGTTAAAAGAAGAGAAAACAGAGGTAGCCTGTTGAAACAACTCTTGTCATTAGCGTCTGCGCTAACACTCACTCGCCGGTAGCAACAGCGGCAGTACGAGAGCGACAGTGACACATCGCTTAGTACAGCGCCCCCACAGGACTGGAGGACACGCTATATAACAGGCTACTGCATGATCTCTGAGCTACACTTCAATTTCTAGTTTCTAACCAATAGAACTGTGGGTAAAATAGTATAACCCATATAAACAGTTGTATTCGTTTATTAAATCATTAATTCAAAGGTCATGGGTCCGATTCCCAGAAAGCATAAATGTAAAAAAATCCGTAAAATCCGTAAAAATGTAAATGCATTTGTATATGTGTTTGTATGTTGTTACTTACATTAATATGATCAAAATCTAAATATGTTGTTTAGTCATAGACTATTCCTAAATTTTGAATCTAGATCAACATTTTGTAAATCATGGAGAATTTAAGTGATTTTATTTTAGGTTCTAAGTTAGTGAGACACAAATTTGCATCTCTACTGTCAAAAAGGAGCATTTGAAATCAATTGTTTTAGGAGTGTCTAAAAAACTTAAACAAATAGATAAACATAATGGAACAACAAGCTGCACTACCACAGACATTTCAGCACCATGGACAGGTCACATAAATAAACGTATCACAAAAAGTAGTCAAAACACTGATATTCTTAAAAGGGTATTTAGAAAATAAAATAACAACTTAATATATAACCAAATTGTTTGATTTCCCTTAAATGACTAGATATTTCCCTCACAAAAAATGCCATTTAATAATAAGAATTTTAACAAATTATAAGTAAAAAGGTGTGACAATGGAGTGCTTGTTAGTAGTATTAATGTTAGAAAAGAATCAAAAGGACTCCATTTTAATTTTTATGAAGTTATTTTAGCCTATGTTCTGCAACCTTTGACAGAGGCACTGTTTTTATACTTCTATAAAACCCCTCTTTAATCATTTATTGTGCTCAGTATAACTATTAAGCCATTATTATATTTATTAGTCTATAATGGTGAAAGGGATACTTCACCAAAAAATGAAAATTCTGTCATCATTTACTCACCTTCGAGTTGTTCCAAATCTGTATAAATGTCTTTGTTCTGATGAACACAGAGAAAGATATTTGGAAGAAAGCTTATAACCAGACAGATTTTGCCCCCCCCCCTTGACTCCCATAGCAGGAACAATTACTGTTGAACACAAAAGAAGATATTTTGAAGAACGTAGGGCAGCAAACAGTTCTGGGGCACTGTTGACTCCCATTTTTCCTACTATGGTAGTCAATGGGGGGCAAAATCTGTCTGGTTAGAAGCATTCTTCCAAATATCTTTCTCTGTGTTCATCAGAACAAATTTGGAACAACTCGAAGTTGAGTAAATGATGACAGAATTTTCAACCCTTTAACATCTATATATTGGGTTAACCATTAAAAGAGGTATTACTTGCAGCATTTGCACTTCGAAAACTGCGCCAGCTAGTGCCACAAAAACAGCTCTGCAACATGTGTGTGTGTGTGTGTGTGTGTGTGTGAGAGAGAGAGAGAGAGAGAGAGAGAGAGAGAGAGAGAGAGAGGGGGGGGGGGTAGGGAGGTGGTGGAGAGAGAGAGCGAAAAGCAGCTCATCATCTCAGAGGGACTGCAGAGACACAGAGCCTCAGAACAATCAATGCAGAAATAAAGCAGCACAAAGGCGCAACATCACCTGAACATCTCGCGCAGGGTGATCGGGACCGTGTTTTTTCCGGGAAGAGCTCGAGCAGGTGCGGATCGTCAGGATGGGGAACCGCGGGATGGAGGATCTGATTCCTCTGGTGAATCGCATGCAGGACGCGTTCTCGGCCATCGGTCAGAACGCGAATCTCGACCTGCCGCAGATCGCCGTGGTGGGCGGACAGAGCGCCGGCAAGAGCTCCGTGCTCGAGAACTTCGTGGGAAAGTGAGTCGTTTATTGATGACGTTTGCGTATTTTTGTCGTATTCGCAAATAAATACAATATCTACATCGATGTTTTAAATATTTGCCTATATAGAGATAAAAAAAATCTAATATAGGCCTATAAGTACAATATATACAATATGGCGACTGCATTGACTGAATCTATATGGATCTATATTTAATATTCTGTATATTCTATAATATTTCAAATTCCTCAATCGTGCCTGCAGTTATACTCGATATTTAATAAATAGGCCTATGTATTTATGTAAATGGAAACAGATAATATATAAGTAGAATATGCAATGTTGCAAATGATTCATGATGAAGTATTTTTACACAATCTATACATGCATTTGTCGTTGTATGTTATACCCCTAGAGTAATTCTCCATTAGGCTTCAATAATATTTTAAGGTCACTCTGAGGATCCTAGATAACCTTTAGATGTTATTGAGTCATGATGAACATCCTCAGCATCTCTTCCTGTGTTCAGAGCAGCTCTTTGTAAATCTTGTTATGTAATCCATCTCAATATTCTTTTAAAGGTATAGTGTGATTCTTCACTGTTCACTGGTGTGTGTGTGTGATGTATCTGGGTGTTTTCCTGTGTCATTTGCGTCTTTATACTGCTAATAAATGGGCAAGGTCATAAAGCTTTTAAACAGATGAAAATACAGTAACCTTCAGCAGTTCTGTGCTCACGATGGAAAGCCAAACGCGGATGCGGTGATGTGCTTTTGCTGCTTGTGCGGTACACGATGGGCCTCCAGGATTGTTTACTGGAACCAGTGACAGCTTACAAGCAAGCAACACAGAAACCGCACTTCCAATTGTTCTCCGTCTTGTCTGTTTCAGAATTTTCATAAGAATGATTATTTTAAGTAAAACATTTTTGGTTCTTGAGAAAGAAATAGGAAAGAAAGAAATGGTTCTTTTAAGTACCTTTGTCTGAACCTCTCATTGCATCTTCATTTTTAGAGATAGCAGAAAATAGATGTATGCTTTTCCATACCATCTAAAAAAAAAACGATGGGTTGTTTCAGAACATGACTGGGTAAAATATAGACATTTTCTTGGCTAATTCAAACCAACGGTTGGGTTCGTCCAGATTTTGAACATGTAGCATTGCTGAGCGTATTGACAGTCAAAAGAATTCCTGGTTACAATATTCAGCATCAGTGTATCATACATACATACATGATGAAATGTGGTCCAGCGTGACCTTACAGGAGGACTTATCTGCCGGTCTACTGCATGCGGCTCTTGTTTTTCTCTGTGAGCCGGGAAGGTTTTTGTCTGTTTGTTGTTTGTTGCACACGTATCTCTGAGGAGATGCTGTTCTTCTGTCCGCTTATCTATCGCATGCTGCATGATTCAGCAAGCGTCGCTGCTGATGTGGGCCGTGTGCAGCGTGATGATAGGTTTGAAGAAAACATAACAGCGTCCCTTATCTTAACAAGCCTCACATCATTCATGCCCGGAGCAAGTTATCAAATGAGCGATGATGATAATATAACATCACTGATAAAATGAGCTGCTGCGGCTGATGAGTATGGCAGGCCGGTAGGGCCAAAATGTGTCAAACTAACGTGTTAACACGTGTTACGCATTAGTTTCACATGTTTGGCCCTTCTGGCCTTCCATAGATGAGGGACTCACCAGCTTTTTGTTCCTGTGTTATTTAAAATCTGGTCAAATGAACCTCATCATTATCTCTGGCAGTCTTCTTCCGTCTGCTCGAGCGACTGTTATTGTCCTGCAGGAGCTCAAAATCTGTAGCGCTTTGCAAGTCTTGAGAAACGAATAATTATTCGTCTATTTAAAGAACGCGTGCTATTTAAATGCTCGCTTAAAGTCCCAGTGAAATTAAAAATTCCAATTCCTATTTTTCATGAAATATTGCAGCGTTTATTGTAAATAGTTTATCAATGTGGGTCGTTCTCTTTTTAAAATTCATGTTCCCTCATAATCTTCAGATAAAATCTGAAACAGCACTTCCGCCCTGTAGTGACAATCCATCTCAAATGACGTATGTTAGACAGCTTGGGCGGAGCATCTGTTAACTCCTCCCCTTCAACTGTCAGTCTGCTCCCAGTTCCATTTCAAAATGCAACGGCTGTTTTTACACGTCCAATTAAATTGCAGAGAAAGGCGAAAGCCACGCCCACTACTTTTCTCATCCGAAATTCCATTTCACTCGGAAATGTGTCAAAATACGGAAGTAAAAACAATCGCAACTTCCGGTGCACGGGGACTTTCAAGCCAGGGGCGTGTCATTTACGCAATCACCGAATGAAAATGCAAAAATAATGATGGTTTTCAAACTAAATTATATATATATATATTAGGGGTGGAGCCGAACCTGAATACGGTATTCGGAAAGGCACAAATAGCGTGTTTTTTACTAATGCTTATTTCGAACAAATACTTTAAAAAATATTCGTATTCGGGAACAAGAAAAACTTTATATCAAAAAGCTGCGTTTTCTCATGAGACCGCAGTGCATGCCCGCATGAGTGAGTGAGTGAGTGAGTGACATTCAGGAGTCGGGGGGTGGGGGGCAAAAGAGGTGACTGACACAGGCTGCTCCACACAGCAACAGAGAAGGCTCGGCTGAGCGAAAAAAGACTTCACTGCGTGCATCACTATTTTTGTTGAATAGATTTTTGTACCTTAACTGGGTTCCGGAGGCAGTTTATAACTTTCGGGAAGCGGAGTTTGATCGGGAGATTATTCCATTACGCTGCATTATTGACGTCTGCAGTCGGGTGCTCTCATGTTCGCTCTGTTTACATACACTATAACGTAAATTAGAAGTGTAACGCAAAAAAACTGGATTTTTACGCCTATTTTGAATTTTACTCGAATACAAATACTTTCCCCCCCTCAACAAATACAAATACAGATACAAATACCGGCTGCTTTGCACACCCTTAATGTATATATATAGCGCAACATCTAGTGGATGTTTCTGTGCTGTAGATGAGTTTATTTGTGTTCTCAGACATACAATCATTCAGGGCTTTGAGATCTTTTGGCCTTTATTAAGCGGCTTCACGTTGATCTATTGTGCTTTTAATAGAACAGTGGTTCTACACTCACAATCTACTGACACCAAAGCCATTAACCACTCTTATGTGCATTAAAAATATTGTGTTTTATATTTAATGTCACATTTAAATCTGCAAATATACTGTATATTTTAAACACAGTATTTGTAAACAAAGTGTTGAAAAAACCAGCATATGCTGGTTTGGTATGTTTTGATGCTGGTTTGTGCTGGTCCTTAGCTGGTTTAAGATGGTCAAACCAGCATCAAAACATACCTAACCCAGAATATGCTGTTTTTTTCAACAGGGACAGTATGTGCATGAAAACGCGTTTACATACAGAGGCTGTGCATACTTCAATGCTTGTTTTAGTGGTGTGATGTCCTCACTTGTTAAACAGCATGAAGGTTACTGTCTAGTCATCTTGTTTCGGCCTACAATGGATTGTTTTGCGTTCATGACCTTGTGTTACCTGTGGTCTGATGTGTCCTGTGGATCTTCATCTGTATGTAAAGACGTCAGCTGTATATCAGTGCAAGATGAGAGAGAATGCAAATGTGAACAGAAGGCAGGAAAATCGTATGGTTCTGATATTTAAAGTGGAATGAGTTAAGCTGAAATGCTCAGAGAAAGAAAGATACGAATATTTTGTTGTAAGTAACCTCAAAAGATGAATCTTCTATGCAGTATAATGAAGATGTTTGGTGAGTGACAGCAAACGTCTCAGTGATGAAGGGACATCGTGTTCTTCATCTTCATTTATGAGCTTCAGTGTGTTTGTTCACCTTCTGAACGCGTACACATTTTTCCTGTCAAGCCGTAATGAAGTTCTCTGACAGATGATGGATGATATACTCTAACGGGACGTGTGGATGGATCAATGTGGCCGTGAATTACTCTCGACCGAATGAGTCCATTTTACAAACACAAATGTTGTGGTTTGTCTTGGCGCTTCAAACACACGTGAACATGTAGGTAAAGATTTTAAAGATACATTCATGATATGATATGATATTCGGTTAAATACATTCATGATATGCGGTCTTAAAGGGACAGTCCACCCAAAAATGAAAATAATGTCATGATTTACTCACCCTGAAGCTCTACATTTCTTTCACAAAGAAAGATGTGAAGAGTTTGGTTCCAAAATAAGATAACTCCGTTTTAGTTCATGTTTTTTTGTTGTGCATTCTAATTACTATCAATCAAACTGCAGTTGGTTTGTTTTGATTTAAGCCATAATAACTAAACAAATACAGCTAACTAACACAATAAAACACAATAAAAACATGTTTTTTTTTTTTAATGGAGTTTTCTCATTTTGGAATCAAACTCTTCATATTTAGACGAATGTAAGCAACTGAGATTTCTGGGGTAGTCAAAAACTGGTAGTCGTAGGTGCCCTAGAACTGTTTGCTTTCGTACATTCTTCAAAGTATCTTCTTTTGTGTTTTAACAGAACAAAAAAAAAAACAATAATATGTATTTTCTACTATGGTAGTCATGATGCCCCAGAAATGTCAGTTGCTAACATTCTTCCAAATATCTTTCTTTGTGTTTAACAGAACAAAGGAATTTATACAGGTTTGAAACAACTTAAGGATGAGTGATTCATGACAGAAGTTTCATTTTTGCGTGGACTAACCCTTTAAAGTATGACAATAATCTTCAGTTGATGTTGTGAAAGAAGCCGGTCCGATGTGATGTTTCAGCACCACGGACAGCTCCCACAGGACCTCTCAGCGATTGAATCATTCCCAGAATTCCTTGCACGAGATGTTTGGTGTCGTGAGCCAAACTAAGATAAAAACTAGCTCAATATGATCAAAGAGATGGAGCTGTCTATTTCTAGAAAGGTTGACAGTAATTTATAAAAATGGTCAAATTTGTGAGTGTGGCCACATATCTACACTTTACGCTGTACCAACGAACATATGATTAAGAAGTAAATAAATGTTAGAGGAATTCAAAATAAAACGATTTGCGCCAATAAACGGCAAAACTAACTGAATCTGTGAGTTACATAATAAACTAGAGATGTATGAAGGATTATGTTTTTAAATGACGATATGACTCATCTTCTGTTCCCAGCCTGTTTAATCGCCCCGTGAGAGCAGAGCATCGCTCAGTCTGAAGTAATTTTCTGTCATACTCTACATTAAGCATCATTAACCGTTCGGCTGCCATACAATGAGTGATCAATGAATTTTTTTAAATCATGTTAAAACATTATCATGCGCCGTTAAAGGTCCACACGGAAACTCTCGTTCATAACATTCTGCTCTTTGTATGCCGTGAATTTTTTAATGCTGGAACATTTAAACGCATTACTAAATCAGGGATTCCTTCTTTTAGGAGCTCATTGCGTCTGGTTGTCTTGTGGTTGTGAATTTGAGCCGGGCTCAGGGATTAACGCTAATCTGTTGGTCCGTTTGCTCAATCTGGAGTGCTTTAATCTGACGGTTTCTTTCACCTGAGTGTGTTTGGGTGGGTCACTTAACCTGAGAACACATCATATATATTAGAATTACACCGTACAAAATATATGATGTAATGATGTCTGAAATTATTTGCGTGCCGTGTTGCAAACATCAGCATGTTGAGACGGGGATTATGTGTGCTTGTCAACATTCATCTGCAGTGTGTGTGTGTGTGTGTGTGCGTTCATGTTGTCCTTCTCCCTGCAGTAGGGATGTTTCTCGACCAGGGTTGTCATTGAAGACACACACACACACACACACACACACACACAGAGAGAGAGAATGGGAGCAGGTGGTGGTGTGTAGGGCGTGATTTAACCAGTCCAACCTGCAGGTCTATCAAGCAGTAGGACATTTACTAAAGTCATCTGAAGGACAAAGCCATAATTCCACTCATCATGCATGTCTCTCTCTCTCTTTTGTATATCCTGTTGAACCGGCGACGTCTCAGTGTTTTTCTGTGTTTGCTGCCATGTGCATGCGCGTGTGTGTGTGATGGTGCATGCAGTGGGGGAGGAGGCGGAGTTTGGGGATTAGATTGAGAGGGCGGGTCCATCCGGCCTGTCCGTCATCTCAGCTGCCTGCAGACGCAGGGGGGTGGGCGAGAGAGAGAGAGAGAGAGAGAGAGAGAGAGAGTCACATGTTTTCTCCTCCTCTGTGCTGCGGGGGGTTTGACACATGCGCTGGCGTGTGTTCTGCTTCAGCTGGTACTGTAGGGTGTTGCTGAGCGCCAGGGCTGCTGGGATGCGCTCGTTCGGGTGAATCTCATGAGATTTGCTCCAGTCACCCTAAAATAAAAGACATTTTAAATGAATTACAATGTTTTTATTGCCATTATTTGTATGACAACTAAGTAAACCCCCTCACACACAAATTATTTTAAAACAAACAAAAAAAATCCAAGACTATCCATTTATCCAAGACTATTCTGATTTGTGTAGTTCTTACATACAATTTGTATATTTAGTATTATGTAGGGTATACATATATTAGGATTATCATGCCATTAAGGTAAGCCACTGACAATTGGGGAAGAAGAAAATTATTGAAAATTTAAAATAAATCCAGTTTAAGAAAAATGTTCGTCACCCTAACATGAGCTTTATTTTATCCATGCATCATTTATTATTTCTTTCAATTTTGGAGTGTAATAAAAGTTCTTTGATGGATTCTTTAATGTTACATAATCATATCAGACCTATCTGCCACCTACGTACATGCATCTGGTTAAGGAGACATGGGATGTGATGAGACATTTATTTATGTGCTATCAGATCAATATTGAACGTTTGCTGTTGAGGGGGAGGAGATAGATTGGGCTTGTCCATATGTTCCTCCATATGGCATTTTTATGTTTGTCACACGAAGTTGCAGGTAAAGCATCTATCCAGATCAGAGAGATCTCTTCTGGACAATCTGCTCATAGATGAAGAGTGAAGAGCTCTATTGATCAGCTTCTGCTGTATGTGCGCGAAATTCTTACTCAACATATTTATTTTCTCAAGTCAACAAAAAACGTCAACTCAAACTTGTATAAATATAAGCAATATAACCAAATCTGCACAGAGAAAGCAAACAGTGACATTAGCGCAGTGTTTTCAATATCTAGTATAATAGTAAGTAGCAGGGCCTGTGTTATTGATATCTGAATGCAAAAATAAAAAACATTGTTTCATCATGTTAACATATTTACATTTACATTTATGCATTTGGCAGAAGCTTTTATCCAAAGCGACTTACATTGCTTTATCCTATACATTTATACATAGGTATGTGCAATCCCCTGGGATCAAACCCACAACCTTGCATTGTTAACGCAATGCTCTTACCATTGAGCTACAGGGTTTTTTTTGTCTTTTTTTATTTAAAGAGAGTACACTTATATGGCCATTGACAGCAAATAAATTATTTATATAGCACATTTCATACACAATGGTAATTCAAAGTGCTTTACATAAAAATATGAAAATAATCACAACAATAAAACAAGGAATTTAAAAACCTTTTAAATTATTTTTGAAAAAAGTGAATTAAAACAGTTTAGAATAAACTGATTATACATGAAATATAGTGCAGTCAGTTCGGACAAGGCACAGTGCTCATTCAGTAAATGCACAGCTAAAAAGATGAGTTTTGAGTCTGCATTTAAATGTTGATCATGTTTTAGCACATCTGATCTCTTCTGGAAGCTGATTCCAGCGACGGGCAGCATAAAAGCTAAAAGTGGATTCCCCTTGTTTAGAGCGAACCCTTGGTATATCTAACTGACTTGATCCTAATGATCTAAGTGGTCTGTTAGGTTTATATTTAGTGAGCATATCTGCGATGTATTTCGGTCTTAGGCCGTTTAGTGATTTATAAACGAGTTACAGTACTTTAAAATCAATCCTAAAAGTAACTGGAAGCCAGTGTAGGGATCTAAGGACTGGTGTAATATGCTCAGATTTTCTGGTTCTAGTGAGAATCCTAGCAGCAGCGTTCTGTATGAGCTGCAGCTGTCTAATGGTTTTCTTGGGAAGGCCGGTGAGAGGACAATTGCAATAATCCACCCTGCTGGTAATGAAGGTCTTGACTGGACTTGACTCCAAGTCTTGACTGGAAACAAAATATCTAATCCTTGCAATGTTTTTGAGATGGTAGTATGCTGATTTCGTTACCGCTTTAACATGACTACTGAAACTAAGGTCTGACTCCAGAATCAGGTATGCATTCACCTTGAGAACTTCATCTGTGTTTCCAAATCCAATTACTTCAGTTTTCTCCTTGTTTAACTGAAGGAAGTTTTGGCACATCCAACTGTTAATTTCATCAATGCATTGGCAGAGGTAGTCAATGGGGCTGTAGTCATTTGGTGATAAGGCTAGGTAAATCTGGGTGTCATCTGCATAGCTGTGATATGCAATATGGTTCTTTTTCATTGTTTGACTCAGTGGGAGCATAGACAGGCTGAACAAGAGTGGCGCAAGCATTGAGCCTTGTGGGACGCCGCATGTCATTGACGTCCACTTGGACTTATGCTCTCCTATACTCACATATACAGTACATACTGTTTTACATTTAAAGTATACTCTGGACTTGTTAAATTATTAACCTTTTTAAACTCACTCTCATTATTTTAAACAATCCAGATTTGCTAATGATTTTATATTTTGATTAGTGTCAGTTTTTCTGAATTTACTATTTATAGGTGTATGTGAGGTAAAATGAGCTTTGTTGTTTTATTCTGTGAAGCACTAACAACATTTCTACCAAATTTCAAATAAAAATATTATCTCTGCATTTATTTGCAGAAAGTTAAAATTCATGTGTCTTGTCATGCTGTCAGTCTTTCACATTGCTGTTGTTTGACTTTGAGCACTTTTCCACCATCGCGCTGAATCGTTCTTGTTGCTTAATCGTTCCATTCCTTGCCGATCCATGCCAGCTGGTACGTAAATGGTTTCATTTTCCACCGCAGGGCTGATAACGTAACCGTTTCAGACTGTGCTTAGAACGATTCGGCGCGATGGTGGAAAAGCGCTCTTTATGTCACTCCTGAGGTTTGGTTTTGTTGAAATTCAACAAACACTGTACTGAAATGAACATTTAATTGAATGATTACATGAACATTTGGAATGGGTCTTGATTTTTTACACGACCGCTTATATGACATAGAAGCAGGTGATGAGAGCCTCATGACCTGAGATTCACCTGCTCTAACATCCTCACCTGTCATCTGTTGTACAGGGATTTCCTCCCGCGGGGTTCTGGGATTGTCACCCGTCGTCCTCTTGTTCTGCAGCTCATCAACTGTCCCACAGGTGAGTCTGGTCTCCTGGTTACAGCAGGTCAAACACATGCTACAGAATAAAAACAGACATAAACCGTAGTGCTGTAATGTGGTGTGTGCTTTGGTTTTCTCTCCTATAACGTCTGTCCTCATGTCCTCTCAGAATATGCAGAGTTCCTTCATTGCAAAGGGAAGAAGTTCACAGATTTCGATGAGGTGCGACAAGAGATCGAGGCAGAGACGGATCGCGCCACGGGCCAGAATAAAGGCATCTCGCCCGTGCCCATAAACCTGCGGGTGTGCTCTCCAAACGGTCCGATTATCTCTCTCGCTCTAGCATCTTTTTCATGTTGATTTATTTGACATTAATATGCCATGTCTGTGTGTTTTTTGCAGTGCTGAATCTGACGTTGGTGGATTTGCCAGGAATGACCAAAGTTCCAGTGGGCGATCAGCCGGCGGACATCGAGCAACAGATCAAAGACATGCTCATGCAGTTTGTGACTAGAGACAACTGCCTTCTGCTGGCCGTCACACCCGCCAACTCCGATCTGGCCAACTCTGACGCCCTGAAGATTGCCAAAGAAGTCGACCCGCAGGGTACGTGTGTGTGCTCTTGACAAGCGATAGTTCACCCAAAACTGAAAATTCTGTCATCATTCATTAACCTCTTGTCATATAAAACCTGTATGACTTTCTATCTACCGCAGAACACAAAAGAAGATATTGTGTAGAAAGTTGCTGACCGAACATCAGCGGCACCCATTCGCTTCTATTGTATTGACACAAAACCAATGGGTGCCACTGATGTTCGGTCACCAACTTTCTTCACAATATCTTCTTTTGTGTTCTGCGGAAGATAGAACGTCATACAGGTTTGAAATGACAAGAGGGCGAATAAATATGACAGAATTTTCATTTTTTTATTTTCATCACTTTAAGAAAAGGATGACATATTGTATATGCTCTCTTTGCTTTGCCAATATTTAAACACGGAACATTTGAAGATGTTTCTTTTTCTCATACAAAACGACCAGTCTTAAAACACTGGAGAAAGATCCTTTCTGTAACCAGATGGTGTAGTTGGGAGTTCTGTCAGCAGCGGCGCACTGGGCCGTGTTTAAACCAAACCGTGACACCTGCTGAATCTTTTTAATGCATTTCAATGTCATATTTTGGTATTTTAGAAAAATAAGACGTACACTTTTTATTTTTATCTTCTAGTTTCAGAAAAGATCTCAATAACGTGTTCCTGTGTTCATGATGCTGTGTGTGTGTGTGCAGGTTTGCGTACTATTGGTGTGATCACCAAGCTTGATCTGATGGATGAAGGCACAGACGCTCGCGACATTTTGGAAAACAAGCTGCTGCCGCTGCGGAGAGGTGAGACATCAGAACCCAACAGCGGAACTTTTCTCTGTACAATGAGAAATAATGGAGCTGGCGCAGCGGCTCACTGACGCGTTGTGCTGCTCATGTAGGCAATAAAGGTTCGAATTTGGCCTTCGATGCCTTTCCACGGAACCAAACTATATCAAGATCAAGAGACCAGCCAGATTACCCTAGCAATGTAATGCATACTTTAAATCTTTTGATTTCTACAGTAGCCAGAAGTAGGAACTATATTTACTACGGTAAGAGGTGTCGATGTAACAAATGCAGTGAATGATTCTGATCTAAAGCCAACGGCAGCACGACATGACTTGTGTCACGATCACAACATCTCACTGTTTCCCTCTAGTGGAAGAACGTGTTTCTCACATCTGCTGTCTGTTGAGAAAAAAGAGAAACTCAGAGAGAGAGAGAGAGAGAGAGAGAGAGAGAGAGAGAGAGAGAGAGAGAGAGAGAGAGAGAGAGGGAGAGAGAGAGAGAGAGAGAGGAAAAATCATTGTCTTGATTTCAATGACACATCTGGAAAAAGCATTGCTTTCTTTCTTTGCTCAGCAGTAAAGTATATTTATGGGAAACTCTTAGTCGGTGAGAGACGGTTTTTCCGCTCAGAGCTCACGTCCTCACGAGAGGTTTTCCCATCAAACCGGTCTTCACCTCGCCCGCCGCCGCGTTCTGCTCATGTAATATGGCACAGCATGCAAACCGCAGGAATGCTTCATAAGGATCTCGACCTTCAAACGCTTGAGAGAACTTCACCAGAGTTTAACCTTCTCTCTCTCGCATCAGCTCTCTTCACCCCTTGACCATCAGAGAGAACAAAACCCAGAGATGAGATCTCTCGCCCAGACATTAAATGAGATTAAATTGAGTGCAAATGGAAACTTTTAAAGTCCCCGTGAACCGGAAGTTGCGATCGTTTTTACTTCCGTATTTGGACACATTTCCGAGTGAAAAGGAATTTCAAAGGAGAAAATAAGTGGGCGTGGCTTGCGTTTTTCAATGCGAATTGATTGGATGTGTAAAAACAGCTGTTGCATTGATTTTGAAATGAAGCTGGCAGCAGACTGACAGTTGAAGGGGAGGAGTTAACGGACGCTCCGCCCAAGCCGTCTAATTTACGTCATTTGAGATGGATAGTCATTGGATGATGCATTTTCAGATTTTAACTGAAGGTTATAAGGGCGCATGAATTTTAAAAAGAAAGTGACACACATTGATAAACTATTTACTATAAACGCTGCAATATTTCAGGGAAAAAAAGAATTGTCATTTTTTATTTCACTGGGACTTTAAGTCTCATCTTCGTCTCTGATATTGCTCCTGAGGAAAGGAATCAAAAATCTCACAATTCGAGTTTCAGAAGAGATGTCAACAATGAGCTCAGATCTGTCAAGTCTGCAGTCAAATTAGAAGATCTCAATATGACCTCAAACATTTCGTGTGTGTGTAACCGAAGGTTACATTGGTGTGGTGAACCGCAGTCAGAAAGACATTGACGGAAAGAAGGACATCCACGCTGCCATGGCGGCCGAGCGGAAGTTTTTTCTCTCTCATCCCGGTTACAGACACCTGGCCGATCGCATGGGGACGCCGTACCTGCAGAAAACTCTCAATCAGGTCAGATGATCACAACTGGACATTTGGGAATGAAACGTCAGATCACGTGTGTCTGGTCATAAGATCGATCCTTAATCTTTCTCTCTGCTGCAGCAACTGACCAATCACATTCGAGACACGCTGCCCGGCCTGCGCGCTAAACTCCAGAGCCAGCTGCTGTCCATCGAGAAAGAGGTGGAGGAGTACAAGAACTTCCGTCCAGACGATCCGTCCCGCAAGACCAAAGCCCTGCTGCAGTCAGTGACACACACACATCAGACACGTCTGATCTACGTTCTCATTTACAATAAACGTGTTGAGGATTCAGATGTACTCTTTTAAGGGGCTGAGTGTTGAGTGTTTGTGTGTTTCAGGATGGTTCAGCAGTTCTCCGTGGACTTTGATAAGCGTATCGAGGGCTCTGGAGATCAGATAGACACGTATGAGCTGTCTGGAGGAGCCCGAATCAATCGCATCTTCCATGAGCGCTTCCCCTTCGAGCTGGTGAAGGTACGTGAGGAGTCCACACACACACTCAGTGAAAACACACATGATGTGATGATGTCACAGGCGGATGACATTAGTGCGTTTCAGCCTCTGTGCCTCTGAAAGGCCGATCTCTGTTGGTCTTGAGCCACAGGACATAGAGACCCTTCAAGAGTCTGGACACTCGTGTTTTAATGTTAAACCCTCTCTCTCTCTCTCTCGCTCGCTCGATCATTTAGCGGTTGTAGCTGGTGAGTCACGCAGCAGGACTGCAGCTCCTCTGGGCCTGAGTGCAGCTTTTATGAGGAAAACATTCCGCTTGGCCTGGAAAAACATCACAACACACACACCAGCACACAAGAACACAAACACACACACACACACACACACACACAAAAAACACACACATGCACACATACACAAACAAAACACAAGCACGCACACACAAAACACAAGCACACAAAACACACACACAAAACACAAGCACACAAAAAACACACACATGCACACATACACAAAACACAAGCACGCACACACAAAACACACACAAACAAACACACACACACACACACACAAAAAACACACAAAACACAAGCACACAAAAAACACACACAAAACACAAGAACACAAAAAACACACACAAACACACACACAAAACACAAGAACACAAAAAACACACACAAACACACACACAACAAACACACATGCACACATACACAAAACACAAAAACACACACACAAAACACAAGCACACAAAAAACACACACAAAACACAAGAACACAAAAAACACACACAAACACACACACAAAACACAAGAACACAAAAAACACACACAAACACACACACAAAACACAAGCACACAATAAACACACATGCACACATACACAAAACACAAGCACACACAAACAAAACACACACACAAAACACAAGCACACAAAAAACACACACATGCACACATACGCAAAACCCAAGCACGCACACACAAAACACACGCACAAACACACACACACAAAACACAAGCACACACACACACACACACATGCACACACACAAAACATAAGCACACAAAAAACACACACAAGCACACACACAAAACACAAGCACACAAAAAACACACACAAGCACACACACAAAACACAAGCACACAAAAAACACACACATGCACACATACACAAAACACGAGCACACACACACAAAACACACACACAAAAAACACACACAAGCACACACACAAAACACAAGCACACAAAAAACACACACAAAACACAAGCACACAAAAAACACACACAAGCACACTAAAACACACAACACACAACAACGCAACACACAAACAACACACGCACAAACAAAAAAAACACGCACGCACACACAAGCACACACACAAAACACAAGCACACACACACAAAACACACACACACACACACACACACACACACAAAACACAAGCACGCACACACAAAACACACACACACACACACACAAGCACACACACAAGCACACAAAAAACACACACAAGCACACACACAAAAAACACAAACATGCACACACAAAACACACACACACACGCACACACACACAAAAAAACACACACAAAACACAAGCACACAAAAAACACACGCAAGCACACACACAAAAAACACAAACATGCACACACACAAAACACAAGCACACAAAAAACACACATGCACACATACTCAAAACCCAAGCACGCACACACAAAACACACGCACAAACACACACACACAAAACACAAGCACGCACACACACACATGCACACACACAAAACACATGCACAAACACACAAAACACACGCACAACACACACACACACAAGCACGCACAGATCACACAGCGAATGAAACAGTGTGATTCAGCCCACTGGAAGTGTTTCTGTTTTTACTCTCTTACGTAAACAAATGAATATCAGATTCATGAAGCAGTTATTTGATTTATTTGCTCGTAAGAAGTTTATATGAACAGTTTCATTTTAATATTTGCCTTGTGATACAAATACTAAGTCATTCATCATTATATCATAAGTAAGTATCATCATTTTGTAATGTAATATAAAAAGCAATATATTGTAAAGTACATGGCTACTTGTTTCAATGGGTTATTCTAAATAAATAAATATAATAATAATTACACACCTGAATCAAGATCATGTCCAAGTCATGTTTCATTCCAAAATATGTCAAAAGAAATGATTTTGTTTTAGGAACATGAAGCCTATTTTTAGGAACATTGTCATTTAAAAAAAATTCATTGTGACCGATCGTCCTCAAATTTCTAATCAGGTTTAATTTTCTTTGTGTCAAATATTTCCTTTTGTGTTAGAGGTGGAATATGAACCGGGGCATGAGATTCTCAAGTGATGGTTTGTTGATTTTGATGTCATTCTTATATTGTTCTGGTGTGTTCTCTCTCTTCAGATGGAGTTCGATGAGAAGGAGCTGCGTAAGGAGATCAGCTACGCCATCAAGAACATTCATGGCATCAGGCACGTTGGTCCTTCACTTCCGTCCTCGTCTCCGTCTGCTATTCCGTGTCCTGCTTGTTTGTCTGGGGTCAGAGCTCATCCAACACATCTCACATCTGATCGGAAACCAATCTGACTCCAGAACAGTCTACAGAGATACAAGAGGAGGGTTTATGATCAGATATGAGAGTGTTGGCGAGATGACCGTCTGTCTGTGCTCACGCTTCTGTCCGTCTGTCAAAGCTCCTCCTGACCGTTCTGATGAACCCTGGTGCTCTGTTGTTAGCTGTAGATTTACTCGATCGAAAAATCCGAGCAGTATTCATGTAGCTAACAAGTGCAACTGAATATATGGTCACAAAAAAAGATTAACACATTTTTTTTTTACATTCATCTTTCTTCTCTGTTGCTGCTCTGTCCTGGGCCGGTCCGTTTTCTCTCTCTCTCTCTCTCTCTCTCTCTCTCTCTCTCTCTCTCTGTCTCTCTCTCTCTCTCTCTCTCTCTCTCTCTCTCTCTCTCTGTGTGTCTGACGGACAGGACGGGCCTCTTCACGCCGGACATGGCCTTTGAAACCATTGTGAAAAGGCTGATCAACAAGATTAAAGAGCCGTGCCAGAAATGCGTGGACATGGTGATTTGTGAGCTAGTCAATACTGTTAGGCAGTGTACCAAGAAGGTAAAAGCTGGTGAACGGTTACCAACCCAAACTATCACTGTTAGCAACCTCTGAGCTGAACGCCAGGGGGTTTGTGGGTGTCCAGCGATGTGCGTGTGCCTGCCGCTTTGGACTGACGGGTTCTGGCTGGTGTGGCGGCGTTTGCTTGCTGTGAGGACGGGTTCTGGATGCTGAGGTTTCACTGCACGGTTACCGTAGTCCATGGCGACGAGACCTCAGCATCCAAACTCTCCAGCTGTAGAGACGGAGGTTTTTAGGGACGGCAGCAGTGAATGTTGTCTGGACAGCTGGGTATCCACAGAGGAGCACTTTAATCGGTCAGAGATTGCTCTCTCATCACAGCCTCAGATGTTTCTCCTGAGCTACTGAGTATTTATTCTAGACATCGATGAGATAAAATGGAGAGAAATGGGAAACTTTTGCTTCAGTCTCATCTGCGTCTCAGAGATTTCTCTTATGGAAAAAAGTCACAAATGTGTCTGTCATTAGAGTTTGAGAAGAGATGTCAACAATTTGATCAATGACAATGAAAGTCTCATCAAATTTACATAAATTAACCAAATAATTCATTTTACACCTTCATACTTTTCATGTTTTTTAATTTCATTTAATATTTTAATTTAATTAATTATTTTATTTAATTTTATTATTTAATTTAATAATAATTATTATTATTTATTTTATTTTTTTGAGTTGTTTTATTCTTATTTTATTTTGAGTTGTTTTATTTTATTACATTTTTTGTTATTGTATTTTATTTTATTGAGCTATTAGTTTCTCTAAACCAGTGGTTCTCAAACTTTTTCGTTGTAAGGCCCCCTTTGTTTTAAGTGCATCGCTTTGCGGCCCCCCATATAAAGACGTATAATCTTAAACTTAGAATTTTAATTAAACCAAAAACATTCAGTTATACAATGCTGGAACCTCAATTCGTTTGGTTGGTGGTGTCATTTTTCTGATGTTTTATTGTATAAAATCTATGATAAATTTCTATATTTCATAAAATGCCACAAAATCTGTGGCCCCGCTGGATCCATCTTGGGGCCCCCCCACGGCCCCCAGTTTGAGAACCACTGCTCTAAACAGCATACTATAGCTCGGAATTTGATGAGAACCGATTAAATTTATATTGAGAAATTTGAGAGTTCTTGCAAACTGTGAGCAAACCAAGAGAGATGACAAAAATTCACGCTGCTTTAGTTTGTCCAGAAGCCTCTGTCTCGAAGCTGATTGGCTGATGGACGGGTGACGGGTCGACGTCTCTCTGGGTTAGAGGGTCTTCGGCTCAGATCCGCTGTTGAACGGCTTGAGATGATACTGAATGTCTCACTTCTCTTTCCTCTGTGCTGTTTGTTTGGCTCTCCTGACATCCTTCCTCTCTTCCGTGTCCTCTCTCTCTCTCTCTCTCTCTCTCTCTCTCTCTCCCCATAAATTCCTCTGCAGGACGGGCCTGTTCACCCCTGATCTGGCCTTTGAGGCCATAGTGAAAAAGCAGATGCAAAAGCTAAATGGACCGTGCCTGAAATGTATAGATATGGTCGTGAGCGAACTCACCTCCACCATTCACAAATGTAGTGAGAAGGTAACGCGAGTCCCCGTGTGTCCGCGTCTATCTCACGTGTACGGATAGACCGATGACTGGACTTTAACACTCAAGTGTAAACTGTTTTACATTTACATTGGTGAAGTTCTGCTTTCATTAAGTGGTGATAGTCAAAATCAAAAATGAAAATCTGTCATGGTTTACTCACCCTCCCATCATTCCTCTTTCTGTTCTTCTCTTTTCCTTCTTTCTCTTTTTTACCATCTCGTCGTTCCAAGCTTGACTTTTTGTCTTCTGTGTAATATAAGAGCAGGTTACTTTTACACTATGAACAATGGAACTTTCTTAACGTTAATTCAGCTGTTTTAAACCTTGACTAACTTAAGTAAAAATATATAGAAAAAATTGAATTGACTTATTCATCACATCATTTTTACCATGTACGGTACAATTTATTTTATGATAACTTTATTGCCATAAAAGTATAAAAAAGGTTTTAAAAAGTATGAAAAATGGTAAAGAAAAATATTTCAATTTAATTATGTGGAAAAATTTGTGTAGTCATTTTAATTTTAAGATTAAAGATAAGATTTTGTTTTCCTGTTCCATACGTAGAAGAAAATGAGTATGACAATTTTCATTTTTGGCTGAAACGTTCTTTTAAAGCAAAAATAAAACTTCTTTCATCATTTATTCATCCTCATGTCATTTTATGACCTTCAGCAGAACACGACAGAAGATATGGACCTTTTTCATGTTTCCGGGTTTCTCAGCAGCGGAAGTCGTCATAGTCAACTAAACTTCTATAGCGGTGAATGGGAATGGGAACATTTTTTTGCGTTTTTTTGTGTTCCCAACGATAGTGTTTTCTCACAGTAAAACATGACACAGATATTTACTTTTAAAAAATTAGTTACAATATTGCACAAAATATTTTTAAGTACTTTAAAGGTTATTTTAACGTAATATTCAATGAATAAATCAAAGTAAAATTACCTAAATTATTTACATCACATTATAAACTTAAAAAAATCAAGTAGAAATACTAAGCTCTCCCATGACCTAAGCACAAGCACCGCTCTTCTGAACGATGGTAACCACGAAACTCAAAAATACAAACAGAATCTCTTCTAAATCTTAAAGACAACTGAAAAATAAACACTATCAAGTCTTTCATTTTATTTTAAAGCACATAAAAAAGCACTTTTTCACAAAAATGACTCACCTAATGCTGTTGCATGCAGAGCATGCTAGGAACTTAACTAAAATAAATTAACTAAAATAATTAAGTGAAGATCCTACGTATATACAAGTTAAAGTAGGTTGAACATGATAAAATTGCTTTGAATTCACTCAATAATTTGTGCATTTAGAATTCCGAGATTTTTTCTGTAATCTTAATTTAAATTTTGGTTAAAAAACAAGAACACAATTGTATTAAGTAAAGTTTACTCAATTAATTTCATGAAATCTACAATGACCCAGAATCATTTTTTACAGTGCTGCTTTCAACAAAAAAAATAGAGAGTATGATGACGGCAGTCAAAAGAGAGAATGATGTCAAATTCACCGTGACGTCCAGACGCTGTATAAGAAACACCCTGGCCCCAACTATAGTCGTATTGTAATTTGATGCAAAGGTAATATAATACAAAGTATAGTGTTATAAACGTACATACAATTAAAAAAAAATTAAATCTAAAAAATGCTGATGACCGTTGAACGTGTCATCACAGACTTGTGAGAAAGGTCCATTTTGAACACAAAACATTTCTCAAAATATCTTCTTTTGTGTTTCATTGAAGAAACAGTCACATACAGATTTACAATCAAATGAGAGGAATAAATGATGACAGAATTTAGATTTTTGTCCGAACTGTCCCTTTAAGATGTAGACAGATGAAGTTTCCCACTGCTTCAGCGATCAGATTTAGTTCTGGTTCATGGTCCCGAGTCAGTTTCTCTCTTTATTTTCTTTCTTTCTATGTGTCTTTTCATTCTGATTAATCACTGTGGTCATCTGTTTTGGCCGTGCTGCTTGTGTGGTGCACTGCATTGTAGGGATTGTGTTGGTGATGTTAAGACAAATACATGACAGGTCGTATTATTAAAAAGTATTATTAAAAAAGCCTCTTACAAACACTGGTGAAATGAAAACATTCATTAGTGAAATTCATTCATATGCATTACCGAAAAGCCTCTTACACAAAAAGAAAAGTGTCAGTAATGCTAAACTTAGTTTCAGTAATTCATATGAATGAATGAATCACAAAGATTCATCAGTGTATGTCTCAGGGGTTTTTAATAATTACATCTGCATGTGTCTGTGACATCATTTCTTGTAAAGTTTAAAGGTTTGCTTGACGTTCGTCTCCTCTAGTGTAGTTGAGGACATATTGAAGACAGCTGGGTTGTATTCTCAGACTCCATCACAGTAATGAAGTGAAGACATCTTACATAAAATTATTGATGTCATTAGAAAAATGATAGATTTTGCTACACTCAAATTTTCTTTGTGTAGAGAATTTGACAAACACTAGTCCAGCAACGATCGGTCTATCCATACCATTCAGTTAGTCTTCATCTTAATTTCATAAAGCAAATATATGTTTATAGATGTTTTTTCCTATTATCCCAATTTAATTTGATGTATACCAGAGCATGCTCTTATCTGCATTGTCTGTGTTGCTGTTAAATTGTAACAGTTGTAATAGTTTTACTTTTCTGATCTGTTTGACATCCATGAAATAATAATGATGAATTAACTGATGTTTCAGACTGGACCATCTTCTAACCCCAGCATGACAGTCATAACAGACAGACACACACACACGCCTGGTTTATTATCCCCGTGGGGACAGTCCATAGGCGTAATGTTTTTTATACTGTACAAACTGTATATTTTATCCCCTAACCCAACCCCTAAACCTAAAGATCATAGAACACTTTTTGCATTTTTAGATTTTAAAAAATATTATTCTGTAAAATTTATTAGCTTTTTTGCCTATGAGGACCTCAATTTTGGTCCCCACGGTGACACGAGTCCCCATGAGTTGGTGTGAATTCAGGTTTAGGTCCCCACCGGGATATACAAACATGAACACACGCACACACACCCCTCTCTCTACTCACTTTATCATCTATAACCCCGTCCAGCATCATTAGAACTATTCTGCCTTTTGTGGATTTATATTTTTGATGCCAGCAGACAGTTAGTGAAATGCTCTCATGCTGTTCCAAACTCAGTCATGCTTGCTTTTCAGTGAAACACAAAAGGAGAAATATTGAAGAATCCTTTCCGTACAATCAAAGAGACCACATCTTTCAATCTTTCGAAGAATTACAAAAACACATTCAATTCTTAACAAATCTAGCATCCAGTCTTCATATTTAAATCTTCTGTTTACTCTTTAGAAAATCATAAACCGACGTTTCATCGGACGCGCGCGCCAGACTTCCGGTTAACTTCCGGGTTGTGTTTGGCTATTTGTATTTTATTTAATACATGTTAATATTGTTTTATATGATTATTTTAGTGTATTATAATTGTATTAAGTAAACGATTTGTTGAATTTTGTTGTATGTTCATTTTATTAAATAAACAATTCTTTGAATGGGTCCTGTAGTTTTGACGCATTTAAAGAAACCGTATGGTACACTGACATCTAGCGGTTGAGCTTGGTATCGCAGTCTAAAATCAAAATATTAGAGAGACAAGTTTAGCTATCTAACGGTTCTTCTCGGTTTCTTTTGATTGTTATCAGAAATAATCTACAGACACTCTATTGTTTGTGAACGTGTACCGGGACTTCAGTTGGAGTCACAAAAGTGCGCATGCGCAGTAACGTTTGCTTATGTGGTTAAGATGAAACCGTCTATAGGCCTACTATTGTTGTACTGAACATTTCTGATTCTGAAAGATTCTCCTTTTGGGAAGAAAAGTTTGTTTAGAATGTCATGAGGGAAAGTAAAAAGGTTTATATAAATCCACACAAGGACACTTTCAAGCTCTTCTGCTTCTGTTCTCACTTTATTCTCATTCATCTTTATTTCAGAGCATGTGCACGTAGCTCTTCTAGAATTCTCATTTCTGCCCACAATATATTTTCATGTGCTTCATCACCGTCTCTGTGTTTGAC
Source organism: Triplophysa rosa (assembly GCF_024868665.1). Taxonomy (NCBI): domain Eukaryota; kingdom Metazoa; phylum Chordata; class Actinopteri; order Cypriniformes; family Nemacheilidae; genus Triplophysa; species Triplophysa rosa. The sequence continues at coordinate 35,191,041 of NC_079891.1, read as the reverse complement.
TCAGAATGACCCACAACACTCCGCTTGTGTACTTGTGTATTTTTAATCGTGTGTGTTTGATTTGTTTGATTGTAAACGGCTACAAGTTCCAATGCATCAGCAGTTTAACTACAATACGATGGGAAAAATGGTCGGCGCGCCCAGCGCATGGTCTTAAAGGATTGTCCCTGTTTTCTGAATGAGGAATGGGTGTGTTTTGTGCAAAACGTGCAGTAGAGTCTCATCTCCCATTCTCTTTAAGAGATAGTTGCGCTCGCGCCATGGCGGATTTACATGACGGAATTTGCAAGAGCAAAGACTGAACGCTTCTCTAGCGAGGCACACATTATTATTGTGTACATGAAGATAAAAATCAGAATTGTCCTGTAAATGGTCTGCTCACGCGCTTTAACCTTGCGCACGACACGCAAGGTTAAAGGACAAGTGGGATTTTTTTACTTTATGTACACAATAATAATCTTTTGTATTGTCCTGTCGTTTTTAACATTAAGGCTCGTTTGTGTGCTGCTGCGCGTCCCTCTGTGTGTAATAATATTACTAATGCGCTCCTTAAATAACCAAAAATATATTGCGCCATTGACTTAAGACCAGGGGCCCTATCGTACACGCGGCGCAAGGCGCAAGTGTTTTTGCTAGTTTCAGCAGTTCTCATTTTCCCGTCCTGCGCCGCGTTGTTTAAATAGCAAATGCATTTGCACTCATTTGTGCGCCCGTGAGCGTGCTGGTCTATAAATTAAAGAGGTGTTTTCATGCGCATTGTTGGCGCGTTGCTATTTTGAGGAACTGAAAATAGACTGCGCCATAGACCAACTCAAACCTGCTCTAAAGTCAATGGTGCAATTTTTTTTATTTAAAGAGCATGTTAGTAGAAAATGCACGTCTTGGCGGGTCCACAACGCGCTTTCTCTTTACTTATTAGACAGAGGGAAGCGCAGCAGCACACAAACATGCCAAATATAAAAAATAAATGGATTACAATGTAAAAGATTATTATTGTGTACATAAAGATAAAAATGCGGGTTTTCCTGTGGATGGTCTGCTCGCGCGCTTTAACCTCACGCACAAGCGGATGCGTTTCCTCTCTGGAGAAGCGTCCAGTGTTTGCTCTTGCAAATTCCGCCGTGTAAAGTCCCGTTCAGATTGCCCGCGAATATTCGGTGCGAATGTTCGTCGCCATAACGTTCTAGAACAAAAACAATGGATTCTTAAAGCCTTTCATATAGACCGCGAATATCCGCGCGGCGAAAAAGCGAAGTTTTTTTTTCGTCTAGTGCGACGAATCTTTAACCATTCGCAAAGCGAAGAAATGGACCGTCCAATAAGAATCGAGCATTTTACGTTACGCGCCTAGAGCCACTGAGGGCACGCGGGGGCGCTAAAGGCTCAGAAATGGATGTCGAGTTGTTACTGTCGTTGGTGTCAGAACAGACAGAACTTTTTGAAAAAAGTCACAGCGACTACAAAAACCAGGACAAAAAAATAAGTTCTGTGGCAAAATTTGAGGTGGCATTCAAATATAAAAGTATAATCAGTATATATAAACTAATAATATAATCTTTCATATGAATACAATTCACATGTTATGTTGTAGTATGGGATATTACAAATATATTGGCGGTACCAGTAAAACTCATCAAATACAATCAGTTTCTTCAAATGTCTTTATTTTTATTTATATACAAAAACTAAGCCGTTTTGCTTGTAGGTAGAAAGCAGAGGCAAAATGCAAATGCCATTTGGTAACTAATTAACCCTCAGACTATCGTCCTGAAGTAACGATGAAAACGATCGTGGTACAGCTTTAACTCCTGGATCAATCTATTAAACTCCCCGTGCTCTTCTCTCTTCTCAAGAATAGGGTGAACCCAATATCGTCCTTTTCTCTTGCTTTGCTCTTTCAGGCAAAAAACTATAAACTCATCTTCGCTGCTGCTGGAGAAATCCATTTCTTGTTCTGCTATTGTAAGTAGGTAAAGCAAACAGTACTAGCAGCGTATATTGCTACGCGCTAAGCTTTAAGCTTTTCTTCTTCTCAGCAGCCGAAGCCTGACTAGCGGTTGAGCTCCACCTAATGTTTAGGCGTGAATTGTATTCTCCATCATTGGAATCTACCGTGCGGGCATCAAATAGAAAAAAGCGAACATTTGTTTCGTCGTTGATATGAAAACTTGGTTCGTCGGGTATTCGTTTCGCTTTTTCGCATCTCCCGCAATCTGAATGGACCTTAAATAGCGAATCCGCCATGGCACGAGCGCAACTGGAGCTGACACTACGGGACTGTGAGATAACTGAATTGCTATGGCGCTTACACTACACAACAAAGTTCCTTCTCATCTGTCGTCGTCTTGTCATAGCTGCGCGCATACTACACAACACACCGCTGACGAGGTGCACACCACAAAACATTCGGTGAAGAGGTGGTCTCGACCATCAGCAAAAATACTTTTAATTTCATCTTCTTTCCTCCGTTTATATCGTCTGCACTGTGATTGGCTGGATTAGTTAAACGTGGTCGTTCAATCGCGCACACAACGAGATCACTAGGCGATAATATCAAACAGGTTTGAAAATATCGTAACGTCTGGGATAGCTCGAGACAGGTCCAGATCACGTTGCACACCTGCTTATACTTAACGAGCTTCGGCGACCGAAACGATCACCGATTTGGTCGCGATCCAGAGGTTTTGTCGCAGACCTTGGAAATCTGTCCGAGACAGCAAAATCCAGCCAAAAGTCACGTAGTGTGAGCTTGCCATTAAAGGGAATGAGTGATGAGACTCTGATTGGTTTACTGCACGCTATGCCCAAAAAACACCCATGACTCATTTAGAGAATCGGGACAACCCGTTTTGACCATGCGCACGGGTGCGCCAGGCGTCTCGTCGTTAAACTAGCAAGATTGGATTCAGACACGCCCCGAGTGCACCTGCGCTTTAGACCATGCGCTTAGATCGTTAAAATAGAGCCCCAGGTATTTATTAGTTGGTGAATAGCGCAGTCTATTTCAGTGTCCTCAAAATACCAACGCGCCAACAATGCGCCCGAACACACCTCGTTTTAAACCAGCACGCCCACGGGCGCAAATGCATTTGCTATTTAAACAGCGTGGCGCATGACGTGAAAATGAAAACTGCGTCAGGCTGAAACTAGCTAAAAACACTTGCGTTTTTACTATAGTTTACTACAAAAAAGACTATTTTTTCAGTTGTGCATAAAATATAAATTAAATACATCGGTAGAATGTATAATGAATGATCTACTTTTAACATATACATTAAATATATGTTTCCAAAACTAGACCGTATGCTGTATAATAACATGTTTATGGGTAATTCATATTTACACATCAATGATTTACATGTATCTTCCTCAAATGACAAATGTAATTACAAATGGCATCCTAGTTACTTCAATTCAGTTTCAATGGAGTACATTCTCCACAGTGATGCATTGAAATTTACAGCCATGTCTCATGTATAACAATAACTCACTCATTATTAAAAGCAATAAACGAAGTCAATTGATCCCGTTGAGTGTGTGTGTTTTTGCGAGTTATGTGTGTTGTAAATCGTACCCACAAATCCGTGTGTCGTTGTGTCACAGCTGGCCCAGTATCCCATGCTGAGAGAAGAGATGGAGCGGATCGTCACACAACACATCCGGGATCGTGACAGTCGCACTAAAGATCAGGCGAGTCGAGTCGCTCCGCTCTCATGCGTCACGTCTGTGTTGATCTTCTCATACAAGTTTACAACGACTGATTTGATGGTTTCAGGTGTTGCTGTTGATTGAAATCGAGCTGGCCTACATGAACACAAACCATGAAGACTTCATCGGATTTGCTAAGTGAGTCTCAACTGTCATTAACAAATGGCATCAAAAACAAGCATAACACATGAACGTATGTTACAGATAACATGTGAGTTGAGTTGAGTTGATATGATCTGTTTTTTAGTGCTCAGCAGAGGAGTAATCAGACGAATAAGAAGAAGGCGGCCGGTAATCAGGTGACGTGCAACATTATATTTGAGTTCAACTGAGATGTAAAGACATGTGAATCTCACACGCATGTGTGTCCAGTCTGTGCACTTCTGTTTTCCTCATGCGTGTTTCTTATTCTTTATCTTTTTCACGCCCTTATCAACTGATCCAGGGACAGGTTTGTTGTTATGCTTCTCCTGATATACAAGCTTTAGAGGAAACGGATCTACTGAATGTTGTAGGATCAAAACAAGTTCTGTCAAAAGCAATTCTGCCATGATTTCAATCAACAAATTAATTATTTTAACATTTAATTTGCCATCATTTAATATCACACAGTTTCTGAATGAGAGTGTAAATAAAAAGTAATTTTCAATTTAATATATAGTGATATAAAGATTATATAAAGATATTAATATATAAAGATTTTTTTCCTGCCACAAATGTTTTTCTGTGGATGAAGCTTGACTTGTATTGAACCTGGAACAGAGAGATTCTGTGTGACTGATCTAGGAACAGTGTGTCATTTCACATCAGTTGTTAAGGGCCGTTTATTTGTGTGTGAGTTCCCTTTCTGTCGGTCTCTCGACGTTGGGTCGAACCGACAGATGGGGTTCGTCCCTGAGAACCAATCGCTTCCGACTACTTAGAAAAGGCCAATGAAAATTGGCGAATGAAATTTGCATGCCGGACTCCGCCCCGGAAATCCGGGTATAAAAGGGAGATGGCGTGCTTCATTCATTCACCTTTTGTTTTTCGGAGCCTTCGCTGATGAAGATCAACTCTTGCTACTTAGCAAAATATCTACATTGCTGGTTCTAAGACGTGGTGCAGCGGACTGTCCCTTCCTGCAGCGACTTCCCCTGGGCGTCTCGGCGGTTCCAGAGGTGTTCGAGCCAGCAGACGGTGCCACTGCATTCTAAAAGAGCAAATTTCTCCAGCGTGGCATGTCCCGCTGTTCTCGTGGGTGCGGTGTCCTCATCGAGGAAGGGGACAAGCACGATGTCTGTCTCAAGTGTTTGGGGGTCCAACACGCTGAGGCAGCCTTCATGAACTCATCTTGGGCAGATGGTCATAGAGACGTTGCGGTCACGGGTGGCTGTCTTCTCCCGAGAACCAGCCACCACCTCGCATGCTTCCCGGGCTGTGACGAGGATGGCTAAGGCCATTCCGTCCGCCAAGGCGAGCGGCGAGGGTGATATGGGGGTCTCTGCGAGCGTTAATCCGTCAGCCAAGTGCTCGCGGACCGCTCGCACCCCGTCGCGCTCGCCTCACTGTTCCCTAGCAGGCGGTACCACACCGTCGGCATCCTCCTTCACGTATTCGGACACGATGCGCGATGAAGATGAGATGTCAATCGCAGCATCGGAGAGCGAATTGTTGGCATCCGATCCCGACGATTCTTTGCAGCTCCCCCCCAAGGGGGGTCGAGCTCAGGAAGAGGCGGATTTCGAGATGTCGGCCATGCTTTCCCGGGCCACCGTGTGCATTGGGTTAGAGTGCACTCCGGTGCCTCTCCCCCAGCGCTCACGGTTGGATACATGGTTCCTGGGCTCTGAGTTCCTGGGCTCCAAGCCGCGCCCAACCCCGGTTCCGTTCTTCCCGGAAGTGCATGAGGAACTGACGAAGACGTGGAACGCCCCTTTTTCGGCACGTACACGTCAAACCAGTTCCGTCGTTCTCTCTTCCCTCGATGGTGGGGCAGCTAAGGGTTACGTCGACGTGCCCCAGGTGGAACGCTCAGTCGCTGTGCACCTGTGCCCGCAGGTGGCGTCCACCTGGAGAGGTCGACCGAAACTCCCGTCCAAGGCGTGTAGGACTTCGGCATCGCTGGTGTCGAAGGCCTACGCTGCTGCGGGCCAAGCTGCCTCCTCTCTCCACGCCATGGCCATCCTGGAGGTCCACCAGGCCAAGGCGTTGAAAGAGATCCACTAGGGTAAGACCGACCCAGGGTTATCGCAGGAACTCCGCACCGCCACCGACCTCGCTCTACGGGCGACCAAGGTGACCGCGCGGGCCCTGGTTCTGGCGATGTCCACCATGGTGGTCCAGGAGAGGCACCTCTGGCTTAACCTTGCGCAGATGAGCGACGCCGAGAAAGTCCGCTTTCTCGACGCGCCCATTGCGCAGGGTGGGCTGTTTGGTGACACTGTCGAGGACTTCGCTCAGCAGTTCTCGGCAGTGAAGAAGCAGACGGAGGCGATTAGCCATATTCTACCCCGCCGGGACTCGGCTGCCCACAGGCCTTCAAGATCCCGTGCGGCCTCTGCTCCCCAGCAGCCCCGGCCCTCTTCGAAGCCAGCTTCCCTACCCAGGCGGCACCCCGGAAGAGGACGTCGAAGGGGAGACCACCACCCCGTCAGCAATCTTCGAGGAAGAAGCGACCCTGACGGGAAGACCCCAGGGAGGTTGACACCATCGGGCCCGATCCCAGCCATACCATCGCTGGACGGTCTATCTGGGACGGTTCCTGCCCCGTTCCAACTATAAGGGCCTAGCGCCCACTTTTTCACAAAAAGAGTTCTGGGGGGAGACCCGGGGGGGTCGATGAAGCAGATCGTACCCTTAGTCCCCCTGTCGCGGTCCCTGGGAGCTTGGCTCGAGCTTCCCACACCGTCACGGTGGCTGAGGAGAACGATCCATCTCGGCTACGCGATCCAATTCGCCAGAAACCCGCCCAAGTTTTGGGGCATCCTCACCACCTCGTTCAGAGGCCGAGATGCTCCCGTACTACTCTGGCGAAGGGTGCGATCGAGTCAGTCCCCTTAGCCGAGATGTCCAAGGGGTTTTACAGCCCCTACTTCATCGTCCCCAAAAAAGGTGGGGGGGTGCGCCCCATCCTAGATCTGCGTACCCTGAACAGGCACCTGCACAAGCTGCCGTTCAGGATGCTCACGCAGAAGCGCATCCTAACATCTGTCAGATTGGTTCGGTTCGACACAACGTTGAGAGACCGACAGAAAGGGAACGTCTCGGTTACGGTTGTAACCTCGGTTCCCTGATGGAGGGAATGAGACGTTGTGTCCTCCTTGCCACAACACGTGCTGTCCACTGCAGCAGTCGTGAGAGGTCTCAGGCTCCTCAGAACAAAGGTGAATGAATGAAGCACACCGTCTCCCTTTTATACCCGGATTTCCGGGGTGGAGTCCGGCATGCAAACTTCATTCGCCAATTTTCATTGGCCTTTTCTAAGTAGTCGGAAGCGATTGGTTCTCAGGGAGGAACCCCATCTGTCGGTTCGACACAACGTCTCGTTCCCTTCATCAGGGAACCGAGGTTACAACCGTAACCGAGACGTTTTCTCATCTACACTTTATTATTAGTAGTATTATTATTTTATTATATTATTATTAGCTAGTCTTTGTCAATAATAAAAGATGAAATTTCATATTTGTTTATGAAATAAAATGTTAGAAATGCTTCTGTATCTGCACTGCAGATGTTGTTTCTGTTTCTTATATTTTGATTTTTCTTTCCTTATATCTATGTTTTTTTCCTCGGGTGTCACAGGATGAAATCATGGTGAGTATATTGTGATTGGTTTGTTTTAGATTAAGGCATTCTTGACAAGCCCATCATGGTGCAAAAATGTGTATTTGTAAAAAAATATATTGTAATATACAAACGTAGACACAGGGCCCTATTTTCACGATCTAAGCGCATGGTCTAAAGCGCACGGCGCAGGTGCACTCAGGGCGTGTCCGAATCCACTTTTGCTAATTTAACGACGGGAAAACGGTCGGCGGTCTAAACGGGTTGTCCCGATTCTCTTAATGAGTAACGGGTGTTTTGGGGCGTAACGTGCAGTAAACCAATCAGAGTCTCATCACTCATTCCCTTTAAGAGCCAGTTGCGCTCGTGCCATGGCGGATTCGCTATTTACACGGCGGAATTTGCAAGAGCAAAGACTGGACGCTTCTCCAGAGAGGAAACGCATGCTCGTGCGTGAGGTTAAAGCGCGCGAGCAGATCATCTACAGGACAAGCCGGATTTTTATCTTTATGTACACAATAATTATATTTTACATTGTAATCCATTAATTTTTTTATATTTGGCATGTTTGTGTGCTGCTGCGCTTCCCTCTGTCTAATAAGTAAAGTGAAAGCGCGTTGTATGTGCACCCGCCCAGAGGCGCATTTTCTACTAATGCGCTCTTTTTTTTAAACAAAAAAAATATTGCGCCATTGACTTTAGAGCAGGTTTGATTTGGTCTATAGCGCAGTCTATTTTCAGTTCCTCTCTTTTAGACCAGCACGCCCACGGGCGCACAAATGAGCGCAAATGCATTTGCTGTTTAAACAACGCGTTGCGCCGGGTGTACGATAGGGTCCTTAACGTTCGTTCACACCAAAGACAATTACTATTAAGTTTTAAAATGGCTTTACATTTAAGAGAATAGCGTGTCACAATTATAACAATAACAACATGGAATCACGTTTAGAGCATTTTTTTCTAGCTGAATAACAATAAAGCATTGACAGCCAAACAAAATCAATTTCAATTCAAATGTCTCACACATAACAAAAAAAGAGAAACCGCAGCGAACAAGCTTAGAATGAACATAACATTACTGTTGGTGTGGATGCAGTTATAGTGATTGTTCTTGGTTTAAACAGACTATAACGTCTGTAATTGGATTAAGAAAATAAACATTAGTTTATGCACAACATACAATAATCACTGAATTGTGTGTGTGTGTGTGTGTGTGTGTGCGTGCGTGCGTGCGTGCGTGCGTGTGTGTGTGTGTTTCAGGTGATCAGAAAGGGTTGGCTGACCATTAACAACATTGGCATCATGAAGGGTGGTGCTAAAGAGTACTGGTTTGTACTGACAGCTGAATCTCTGTCCTGGTACAAAGATGATGAGGTGAGATGTTTGTGCACACAACAACCAAACACATTTGTTTACACGTTGACCGGCACATATACTAGCAGCGCAATGAGCTCATTTCTGTCCCTCAAAACCTCACGACCGCAAAAGCCCATCATTCACTTCAAAGTTAAAGCAACAGCCTCTCGATTTATATTGGAGAAGTGCCTCGAAACGTCCCGCCCGCTTCACCCGGACGCCGTCGCGGCTGCCGCGCAGCACTCATCGCTCCCTTCAGCTTTAACGCTCAAGACTTTCATGTGGATGATTTTCCCCCGACAGAAAAGAAATGATCTATTCTGGCTCTTTTTAGCTGACTTGACAGTCTTCTTCCCCTGGCGTGTTTTTGTCTGGAATATTTCCCAGCGACGTGAGGTTTGAATGTTAAAGACGCTTGTGTGATTCGCTCCTGTTGGTGAATCTGATGTTGCTCCACACGTACACACACACATACACACATGTACACACACACGCATGCACGCACATACGTACACGCACACATGCATTGCACGCACGCACGCACGCACACACACATGCATTGCACGCACGCACGCACGCACACACACGTACGCGCACGCACACACACACACGCACACACACATACGCGCACGCACACACACACACACACACACACACACACTTACGCGCATGCACGCACGCTCAGACATTTGGAGAGAAAAATTAAAACAGATCCCAGGATGACACAGATCATCACGTTACAAGCTTAGATCTCAATCTGAATATTAAAGATCAAACAGGTTAAACATTCACTGGAAAATTAACCCTGGTTTGATTAAAAACCATGTAAAAGCATAGTCGTTTTTTGGCGGTTTGATTAAAATTGGTTTTACATGAAATACTATGGTTAAACAATGATTACGGTTGTTGTGGTGAGATTATAGTAAATTTGTGTTTTTACCACAAATAAAAGCAAACAACTGTGGTTACCATAGACCTCTTCGGATCTTCACTTACACAAACACTTCAACAAAATACAACCAACATAATATTTATAACCCATTTAAAATGTTTAACAAATACTGTTAAGATTTATTTATATATGTAATGATTTGATAAAAAAATTAAGCAAAAACAAAAACTGAACTGGACCTGTGTTTACATCTTGCAAAGTGGCCCCATGGTTAATTTCTCTAACACATGAATGCACGATTACTTCAATGGAAAGTCGTTTTATACATTTTTTTATATAAATATTATAAACATTAAACAAAAAATATGTTTATAAAGATGTTGCACTTGTTGCCTGGCAACCGCATGCAGCCTACAAAGAACTGTTACTTGTTGCAAAAAATTGTTTATTGGATTTTTTTTATTTAAATTGAAATTGAAAAACTGTTTTTATGCACTCCCTTCCCGTAATGACTATCCATCTCAAATGACATATGTTAGACGGCTTGGGCGGAGCATCTGTTAACTCCTCCCCTTCAACTGTCAGTCTGCTGCCAGTTCCATTTCAAAATGCAACGGCTGTTTTTATACATCCAATCAAATTACAGAGAACAAAGAAAGCCACGCCCACTATTTTCCTCATTCAAAATTCCATTTCACTCGGAATTAAATTTCAATACGTAAGTAAAAACGATCGCAACTTCTGGTTTGTTGCAATGCATTCTGGGATCTAGGGAGACTTTGATGAACAGAACACCTGGAAAACAGAAATTGTTCTTTGTTGAATTGTTGTGTGTTTTAACTCATTTTGATTTCACGTCGGCCTCATGGTGTTGTCCGTGCAGTCAGCACGCTAGGCTAGTAAAGCTGGCACACACATGTGCATACCAGAATCTGACCTGTCACACACACTCGTCCAGCACGTCTGCTCCTCATAAAACCATTGACTTTCAAAGAAATCATGTGTGTGTGTGTGTGTGTGTGTGTTAGATGGGCTACTTTAACTAGAAGCATGTGGGGCAGAGAGGGATGTTGTGGCTCGCTTTCATCTGTCTATGAACAAAGTCTCCTTCACTTCACTCTCACACACACACACACACACACGCGCGCGCGCTCGTGTATTTATTTTTTTTCTCGTGTGATGTCGGTTCCCAGCACTCAGAGCCCCAAAACTAACACAGTTCGACTTAAAAGTAAAACAGTCCTGATTCCCTAATGAGCGTGTCTAAACATGAGCCGTGTGTGTTTCCTCCGCAAACACACACACGCACGCAGAGGTCTGGTGGCTGAGGTCGAGACCCTCGCTGTGATTTAGAAAACTCATCGCTCTCGGTCTAAATGATAAACAGAAGCCCCGGTGTCATCGATCACATCTCTTCCTGTTTGACTCTCAGCGCACATACGTTTCCTCATCACGCTTATGGAGACTTTCAGCATCTTTGCAAGACTTGTCAAAAGATACTCTGAGATATGTGTCCGTACTATGGAGTTCAATGTTGTTTGGTTTCCAACGTTCTTCAAAAAGTCTTCTTTTGTGTTTTTCACAAAATTTTGTGACATTTTCAAATGTACAAATTCTTTGTAAACTATAAAACAGAGCAATATGGCTGTGAGTTTGACTGTTGTGGGTGTTCGCGGTCACTGGTGAATTCTGATTGGTTGATGGTTTACTGTTGCCCCTCCTTTACTGCGAGTCTGTGAGATTTATGCACCTCTCTTCATTCAGTGGTTTGAGAGTCATTCATGTCGAAGGATTTTTTTATTTATTTTAGCGGTGAGTTTTTTGAAGGTAGATAATGTGTTATATTGTTGATCTGCGTGCTGGACATCTTTAGCAACACACGCTACTGAATAATTTTACATTCGAGTTTGTTGTTGGATGAGCTAAAGAAGATCTCTCATAGGGGTTTTGGAGGAACGAGCATCACTGGTCATACTGGATCTGTTTTACATTGTCACACAGTCAGTTTGTGATTCCAGAGATTTAGTGAAAAACACCACCACCCCACCATCACCAGTTACTCTCTCCCTCTCTCTCTCTCTCTCTCTCTCTCTCTCTCTCTCTCCTCTCTTCTCTCTCTTCTCTCTCTCGTCTCTCCTCTCTCTCTCTCTCCCTTCTCCTCTCTCTCTCTCTCTCCCTCCTCTCNNTAATCTCTCTTCTCTCCCTCTCTCTTTCTGCTCTCCTTACGTCTCTCCTTCTTCGTTCCTCTGCTTCTCTTCTTCCTCTCCTCATCTTCTCTCAACATCTCTTCTCTCTGCACTCTCTTCTCTCTCTGTCTCTTCCTCTCTACTCTCTCCTCTCTCTCTCTCTTCTCTCCTGCTCTCATCTACTCTCTCTCGTTCTTCTCTCTCTCTCGTCTCTCTCTCTCCTCTCTCTCCTCTCTCTCTCCTCTCTCTCGTTCATCTCTCTCTCTCTCACCCTCTCTCCGTCTCGTCTCTCTCTCTCTTCTTCTCTCTCCTCCCTCTCTCTCTCTCTCTTCTCCTCTCTCATCTCTTCTCTCTTTCTCTATCTCTCTCTTTTCTTCTCCTTGTCTCCTCTCTGGTTCTTCTCTTTCTCTCTCCTTCTTCTTCTCCTCTCGTTCTCTCGTCTCTTCGTCTCTTCTCTCTCTCTCTTCTCTCTCTCTCTCTCCTCTCTCTCTTCCTCTCTCTCTTCCTCTCTCCTCTCTTCTCTCTCCGGCTCTCTCTCTCTCTGGTTCTCTCCTCTCTGGTCCTCTCTCTCTCCCTCTCTCTCTCTCTCTCTCTCTTCTCTTCTCCTCTGCCTCTCTCTCGTCTCTCTCTCTGTCTCTCTCTTCCTCTCTCTCTCTCTCTTCTCTCTCCCCTCTCTCTCTCTCTCTCTCTCTCTCCCTCTCTCTCCCTCCCTCTCTCTCCCTCTCTCTCTCTCTCTCTCTCTCTCTCTCTCTCCCTCCCTCCCTCTCTCTCTGCACATTCACAGTTTCCCCTGAAAGCAAATGAGACAAAGCAGAGAAATGTTCTCAGCTACCTAAGCGGAGACTGATAGTACTATAGACATTCATTTTCTTATTTCATAAAAGATAAAAAAATAATCCATGTGGACATCCCCATGCAGATTTAGCCAGTGTTGGGCAAGTTACTCTGGAAAAGTAATTAATTACTAGTTACTAATTACATATTCAATAGTGTAATTAGATTACTGTACAAATTACTCTCTCCAAAAAGTATTTAATTACTTATCACTAATTACTTTCTATATCACCTTGGTTAGTTAAGTGATTCAATGATAGACATGAAACGGCTCTTCTAATTACTTCAAATAAATCATATTAAACTACATAAAGTATTATTATTAACTGACCAAAGTATTACAAATGTGAGAATTAAACATTCAAGCACGGATTTTAAAGTTAGACTTTGAGTTTTGATGTCAATTCCACTATTGCACACACATATTACACACAGTATTTAGTTTAATTACATCAGAAGTAACTGTAATTCAATTACAGAAAAAATAAGAGTAATCCCTTACTTTACATTTTCAAGGGAAAAGTAATTTAATTACAGTAACTAATTACTTAGTAACTAGTCACACCCAACACTGGATTTACCTGACTTCAAAAGTTGTTAAGTAGGTGAACACGCACGTGCGCACACACACACACTTTTTGGCCGGTGGGGAGTCCCCATGAGTCGGTGTGTAGTCAGGTTTAGGTCCCCACTGAGATACAAAACAAGGCCCCACACACACTACTCTGCTGCTATTTCAGTGAATGACCATGCCACACACACGCAATACACACACACAGACACACATGCATGCTCAGACGCACACTCACGAACACACACACACACACACACACTCACGAACACACACACACACACACACACGCACTCACGAACACACACACACACACACACACACACTCACGAACACACACACACACACTCATGAACACACACACACGCACTTCCTGCCTGTAAATCTGACAGATATTATAACATCTCAGTAAATCTCTCGAGTAACTGTGTGTATGTTGGTGTGTGTACGTGTGTGTGCGTGTGTAGTGCAGGAAAAGCCTCGTACGAGGAAACATTTTGATCCAGGAAAGTCTAAAGTGGAAACATGTTCATCTGGTTTTGATTTGTCTGGATGTTTGAGAGTTTCGAGCGTGTGAAAGACGAGCTTCTTCATCCAGACAAAACCCCTCAGTTTGTCTCACTTTATCTCCTTTAATCTCGTTCTCTCTCGCTGTCACTCAGATTTCAATCCAATCCATGTGTCTTTTGAGCTCACAAGCGTTTCAGAAGCCATCTCAACCATGACTCGTACTGTGCCGTGATTTACCACAATACTAAAGTTCTCAATATGAACTCAAATGTTATCTTTGAATTCAAGACAAACGTTTTTTTACGTTAATAGCTCGATGTAGTCCTGCTGTATGTCAGCAGTCCAAACATTTGTGTGTATTTTGATTTAGGAAGTATTCGGGTTTATTTTATGTAATGAAATTTAATTCATTTAAAAGCAATGAAGTGAAAACTTCATTTGATATTTGTTGTTCAAAATCGCAATCAAAGAGTTCTGTATTGTGTAGTTGAAATAAAAAGACACTCATCACATCTTGCGTCATCATCACTTTATACTTTATTCATATAAAACATCATTCACAGCTGATATATCATTCTGCTTTTTGTCGTCATGTATGTACTGAACCTCTCGTGATGTCGAGCTGATGAGTCCCGCTCAGCCTAACCAATGTGCAGACTACTGTACAAACGATAAATCCTGAACAGGTAGTCTGAACACTGGGCAGACGGGGCGGGTGAAATGACCACGGGCCGTCTCATAAATAAACACCTGGTGAAACTGATGACCTCTGTAAACTTACCACACGTGTGGCAGCGGTAGACGGCCGTGACTGATCGCTCATGTAGTGATGAAGTCTGAAACAAAATCAAAGTATGACGGTGAGAGAGTGACATCTTCCTGTTTCCTGCGATGCGCTCCCTGTGGTTTTGCGTCAATCCTTCAAACCTCTGCTGCATAATGAACGAATCACTCTTAGCGTTGACTCCCCACCACCCCCCCCCCCCCCCCCCCCCCCCCCCCCCCCCCCCCCCCCCCCCCCGTTTATTTCTGCGATTTGTTCATTTTAGAATCTGTGCATCACACGCTTGCCCTCGCTGACCCTTAACACCAATCACCAACCGAAAATTGCACTCCGGTTTCATTCCGTCCGCATTCGTACACATTCCACAACAAATTCTCAATTTTAACGTTGTATGTTAAAACAGTATTTTTGATATTTACATTTATTTTATTTGAATGTAAATCTAAATGCTGAATCATAAGACTCCAAAGACTCATACTGCACCTCACGCTCCTCTGCGCGTTGAGTGCTGACCTGAATTTTCCGGAATGCATCTACAGGACCTCAGTGAGACACAGACAGCAGCAGAAGAGATGGCCCGCGAAGGTCTCCAAATGAAAAGCTTTTCACTTTTCCCCCGCACGGATCTCGGAGCGCTCCACATCCAGCTTCCTGTAGTTTACATCCCGAATGATGGATTAGAAAAACCCGCTTTTCCTAAAATGCACTTCGTCATGAGGACGGAGGCGATCTGGATGCGGCGACTCGCAGGCTTGACGTGGCAGCGCTGTTAACCTACTCAACTAGAGAGAGAGTGAAAGAGCAGAAGGAGGCGGGACTCTGCCCCCGTTCCTCCCCGTCTGCATTTCTGTTATTTTTTTCCAGCTTTTTGGGGGGGGCGGGGGCAACAGGAAGTGGATGGGCAAAGGTCAACAGGAAGTAAAGCGCATTAATTCGCCGCATGTGTGCGTGTGTCACTTTTTTTAGGCGAGGTGGGTGGAAGCGCGGGACGAGAGGATGGCGAGCAGGATTGGCGGCGAGTGGAAAATGCGAGTGTGCCCGTTTCGGGGGGAGACGAGCATGTCAGCTTTGGCGTGTGTGGGTGCGAGCTGCGCAACTCCGTGTGGCTTTGTAGCGCTGCAGGAATGTCGGAGTTTCTTGGCAAGACGGCGGGCTTGTAATAACTCCAGATGTGCGGGCCTGTGGCGGCTCTCAGCGTGCTGGCGTGTTTTTTCTTCTCAAGGCGATTTCCTTTCCCTGTCCGGCCCGAATAAAGAGGCCTTTATGCTCTCCGCCCCCCTCCGTGTATACGTTGGGTAACTGGGTCGAAATTAGGAGCAGATTTTGCGGGAAATAACCGAAAACCTAGAAGGAAAGACCCATCGGAGATCAACCGTACAGCGTCGCCAACTCATGATGGGACCTTCCCGAACAAACACTTCATCTGCGTTAGTTAAGCCGAACGTCGCTTGAAATGTTCAGTTCTAGTTTCTCTTTGTGTCTGGTCTGGTTTCGCGTGCTGTTGAATTCTGGGTAATGTGTCTGAGTCATGGGTGAGCACGGTGGGTTTTTTGGCCAAGCTCTGGGTGGTGACTGTGTTTGCTTTGGCTACAGTTTCTCCTCTCCAACCCGAGCAAAGACTCAGAACGCCTCCGTGAGGAGATGGGTCAGCAGTCCTGCAAAGACAAATACACAAAATAACACAGAACAATGTGCCTGAATCTTTATAAGTAAAAATGTAATTGAAAGGAGATTTATATGCATATTAAATATACATTTCAACAAAAATGTATTAAACGTAATGACACAAATGAATACATTTAACGTTCATTGCAAAAATACATAATGCACACAAATACTAGGAAAATTGTCATTTAATTAGACAGACCTATTGCTATTAATACTCAAGACAAAAGCAAAACAAACGATGGGAATATTAAAGGTTTAGTTCATCTAGAAATGAACAAGTACAGGATGTACTCGCTAAACTCATAAGACTTGTGTTGAACTCAATGTAGGATTTACGATCATCTTTTGCATACAATACAAGCATGCAGAATGTTCAGAAAAGCTCAAAAAAGTACAACAAACGTATGTTTTATTCTTACCTCTGTAAGTATATTTGAAATCTTCTTAAGTGGTTTTCCAATCCTGACAGCAGCTGAGAAGAGAGTCGGTTGAGGTTAAGATTGTCTTAAGCATCATGACACGTGTGAATGTCTGGATTTCTAGGATTTTTAGGGCTGAACGGGGGACTGAACGTCTTCTGTTCATCTACGTGTGAGGTTGTTGGAGAGCAGACTTCAAAGCAGCGCGCTGAGGGTTAATGCACTTAACATGTGTCTGTAGATGTGTTCTGTGGATGTGTGTTACATTTTCACTTCACTTCTTTTTTTACTGCTGGACCAAAGATATACCTTTTCTTTTAAAACACCCTCCACGGATGAGCTCAGCAAAATACAACACACACACACACACACACACACGCACAGAGTTGTGTTGTACTGCAGATGAATTCTAAGCTAAATGCAAACAAAATGATATCAACTGAGTTGATGTATTTATAAAGATCATTAAAAAGTCTTCTTTAAATAGATCTATGTTGTAGCCATTTGTGTTGAGTCGTTCTTAAAGTGGTTTGACTGCAGTTGAACTTCTTTTCTTTAATAATACGCTCAGCTTTCTCCGGCACTCAGGACCGCCGCTGCGTGCCAGCTCTCAGATTGTGATGGGTTTTTTCTACTTTTGAGAATGAATTAAAGACAGACAGAAAGGGGAAAAACTGCGTTTGAAAATTGTCGTTGGCCTCTGCTGACGGCGCAGTCATTCTGGTAATGAGGGGTTAGAACGCCGTTATTGCTCCCATATGTCTCCCTGCGTCTCACTGGCCTTTGATGTGAACCCAACACACCAGCGCTGCTCACTCCTACACACACACACGCACACAGAGAGAGAGAGAGAAACACACACTTATACACACACAGAGAGAGAGAAACACACACACACACACACAGAGAGAGAAACACACACACACACACACACACACACAGAGAGAGAGAGAAACACACACACACACAGAGAGAGAGAGAAACACACACACACACAGAGAGAGAGAGAAACACACACTTATACACACACAGAGAGAGAGAAACACACACACACACACACACACACACACACACACACACACTCACGAACACACACACACACACACGCACTCACGAACACACACACACACACACACACACACACACACACTCACGAACACACACACACACACTCATGAACACACACACACGCACTTCCTGCCTGTAAATCTGACAGATATTATAACATCTCAGTAAATCTCTCGAGTAACCGTGTGTATGTTGGTGTGTGTACGTGTGTGTGCGTGTGTAGTGCAGGAAAAGCCTCGTACGAGGAAACATTTTGATCCAGGAAAGTCTAAAGTGGAAACATGTTCATCTGGTTTTGATTTGTCTGGATGTTTGAGAGTTTCGAGCGTGTGAAAGACGAGCTTCTTCATCCAGACAAAACCCCTCAGTTTGTCTCACTTTATCTCCTTTAATCTCGTTCTCTCTCGCTGTCACTCAGATTTCAATCCAATCCATGTGTCTTTTGAGCTCACAAGCGTTTCAGAAGCCATCTCAACCATGACTCGTACTGTGCCGTGATTTACCACAATACTAAAGTTCTCAATATGAACTCAAATGTTATCTTTGAATTCAAGACAAACGTTTTTTTACGTTAATAGCTCGATGTAGTCCTGCTGTATGTCAGCAGTCCAAACATTTGTGTGTATTTTGATTTAGGAAGTATTCGGGTTTATTTTATGTAATGAAATTTAATTCATTTAAAAGCAATGAAGTGAAAACTTCATTTGATATTTGTTGTTCAAAATCGCAATCAAAGAGTTCTGTATTGTGTAGTTGAAATAAAAAGACACTCATCACATCTTGCGTCATCATCACTTTATACTTTATTCATATAAAACATCATTCACAGCTGATATATCATTCTGCTTTTTGTCGTCATGTATGTACTGAACCTCTCGTGATGTCGAGCTGATGAGTCCCGCTCAGCCTAACCAATGTGCAGACTACTGTACAAACGATAAATCCTGAACAGGTAGTCTGAACACTGGGCAGACGGGGCGGGTGAAATGACCACGGGCCGTCTCATAAATAAACACCTGGTGAAACTGATGACCTCTGTAAACTTACCACACGTGTGGCAGCGGTAGACGGCCGTGACTGATCGCTCATGTAGTGATGAAGTCTGAAACAAAATCAAAGTATGACGGTGAGAGAGTGACATCTTCCTGTTTCCTGCGATGCGCTCCCTGTGGTTTTGCGTCAATCCTTCAAACCTCTGCTGCATAATGAACGAATCACTCTTAGCGTTGACTCCCCACCAC